>NC_053158.1:105565754-105800754 GCF_016835505.1 Polypterus senegalus
TCCGAAGGAGAAGAAGAGTGGGGAGACGTGTCCGGAGGCAGGAGGAGAGGAGGAAAGTAAAGTAACTTTGAATGTTGGCGGTATGACTGGTAAAGGGAGAGAGTTAGCAGATACTGTATGATGGAGAGAAGGAAGGTTGATCTATTGTGCATGCAAGAGACTAAATGGAAGGGGAGTAAGGCCAGGTAGATTCAGATTGTTCTATCATGGTGCGGATAGCAGGAGAAATGGAGTAGGGGTTATACTGAAGGAACAGTATGTCAAAAGTGTTTTGGAGGTGAAAAGAGTGTCAGGCAGAGTAATGATTATGAAGCTGGAAATTGGAGGTGTGATGATGAATGTTGCTAGTGCATAAGTGGTGATTGGAGCGGATTTCAATGGGCATGTTGGTGAAGGGAACAGTGGAGACGAGGAATTGATGTGTAGGTATGGTGTCAAGGAGAGGAATGAAGAAGGTCAGAGGATAGTGGATTTTGCCAAAAGGATGGACATGACTGTGGTGAATACATATTTTAAGAAGAGGGAGGAAGATGCACACAGATTACACCATATGCAGAAGAGTTGATCTGAAGGAGATTGAACACTGCAAAGTGGTGGCAAGGGAAAGTGTAGTTAAACAGCATAGAATGGTGGTCTGTAGGATGACGTTGGAGATCAAGAAGAGGAAGAGAGTAAGGGCAGAGCCAAGGATCAAATGGTGGAAGTTGAAAAAGGAAGACTGCAAGGTTGAGTTTAGGGAGGAGGTGAGACAGGCACTGGGTGGCAGTGAAGAGTTGCCGGACAGCTGGGAAACTACAGCAGATGTAGTAAGTGTGACCACAAGAAAGGTGCTTGGCATGACATCTAGAAAGAGGAAGAAGGAAAAGGAAGCCTATTGGTGGAATGAGGAAATACAGGAGAGTATACAGCTGAAGAAAATGGCAAAGAAGAAGCGAGATAGTCAGAGAGATGCAGAAAGTAGACAAGAGTACAAGGAAATAAGTCACAAGGTGAAGAGAGAGGTGGTGAAGGCTAAAGAAAAGGTGTATGATGAGTTGTATGAGAGGTTGGACACTAAGTAGGGAGAAAAGGAACTGTACCGATTGGCTAGACAGAGGGACCGAGCTGAGAAAGATGTGCAGCAGGCTAGGGTGATAAAGGAAAAAGATGGAAACGTACTCACAAGTGAGGAGAGTGAGTTGAGTAGATGGAAAGAGTACTTTGAGAGGCTGATGAATGAAGAGAATGAGAGAGAGAAGAGGTTGGATGATGTGGAGATAGTGAATCAGGAAGTGCAACGGATTAGCAAGGAGAAAGTAAGGACAGCTATGAACAGGATGAAAAATGGAAAGGCTGTTGGTCCAGATGACATACCTATGGAAGCATGGAGGTGTTTCGGCGAGATGGCAGTGGAGTTTTTAATCAGATTGTTTAATGGAATCTTGGAAAGTGAGAGGATGCCTGAGGAGTGGAGAAGAAGTGTACTGGTGCCGATATTTAAGAATAAGAGGAATGTGCAGGACTGCAGTAACTACCGGGGAATAAAACTGATGAGCCACAGCATGAAGGTATGGAAAAGTGTAGTGGAAGCTAGGCTATGAAGTGAGGTGGTGATTAGTGGGCAGCAATATGGTTTCATGCCAGGAAAGAGCACCACAGATGCAATGTTTGCTCTGAGGATGTTGATGGAGAAGTTTAGAGAAGTCCAGAAGGAGTTTTCATTGGAGAAAGCATATGACAGGGTGCCTCGAGTGGATTTGTGGTATTGTATGAGGAAGTCAGGAGTGGCAGAGAAATACATAAGAGTTGAACAGGATATGTATGAGGAAAGTGTGACAGTGGTGAGGTCTGCGGTAGGAGTGACGGATGCATTCAAGTTGGAGGTTGGATTACATCAGGGATCGACTCTGAGCCCTTTTTTTATTTGCAATGGTGATGGACAGGGTGACAGATGAGATTAGACAGGAGTCCCCATGGACTATGATGTTTGCTGATGACATTGTGATCTGTAGCGATAGTAGGGAGCAGGTTGATGAGTCCCTGGAAAGGTGGAGATATGCTCTAGAGAGGAGAGGAATGAAGGTCAGTAGGAACAAGACAGAATACATGTGTGTAAATGAGAGGAAGGTCAGTGAAATGGTGAGGATGCAGGGAGTAGAGCTGGTGAAGGTGGATGAGTTTAAATACTTGGGAACAGTATAGAGTAATGAGGATTGTGGAAGAGAGGTGAAAAAGAGAGTGCTGGCAGGGTGGAATGGGTGGAGAAGAGTGTCAGGAGTAATTTGTGACAGATGGGTATCAGCAAGAGTGAAAAAGAAGGTCTACAGGACAGTAGTGAGACCAGCTATGTTATATGGGTTGGAGATGGTTTAGAAATAAAAATACATAGTAATGTAAATTCTAAAACAACATATACTGTAAATGTAGAAGGAGTAACACATTAAAAATAGCATGTATTCTGTCCCCAAACGCCGTATTAGCAAGGCTTCTATTCCAAGACCCAGCCTGTACGGACTGTGCATCGCACACTGGTTGTAGTGAACGTGAACAGATTTTAGAGTTTTACTCACCAAGAAAGTCAAGGCTGAGAATCCATATACTTTTATATAGATTTCTGGCAAGAAGTCATACAAGCATTAGGACGTGAAAACAATGACAACTCAAAGGTAAAAGGATGATAATTTCCTTAACCTAAAATACAATATGGCGGAAGGTAAAGCAAAGACTAAAGCAGCGCCAGTAGCAAAAAGGGAGCTAGGGACATACCATTATGTATTAATTAATAAGGGGTAGGGGTAGGAATGTACCAAACAGTCTAATAACATTATTATCAAATGCTGCTGTAGCAGCACAGCTTACCTTAACGCTTTAATCAAAAATAAGGTAAGTGAGTTGGAGTTGTATGTAGCAGAGCATAATTATGATATTATAGTAATACTGGAAACCTGGCTAAATAATAAAGGTGGGGATGAATGTAACATAGAAGGATACACATTTTTTAGGAAGGATAGACAGAACAGAAAAGGAGGTAGGGTTGCTGTTTATGCCAAACAGAATTTAAATATAAGTCCTCTTCAGTTGGATGATGAGCCCCATCTTAATGAGGGCATGTGGCTTCGCCTGGAAAATATTAGGAAAAGAGGTCTTATTTTAGGAGTGTGTTATAGACCACCTAATTCAGACAGTAATTTCAACACACATCTTTTTAGTATTATCAAAAAAGCAAGTTTACAGGGAGATATTATAGTCATGGTGGACTTTAATTATCCAAATATTAACTGGGATGGATAACCTTGCAGATGGAGGAGCACAAGAGCAGATGATTTTAGGAGTAATCAGTGACTGTTTTTTAACATAGCATGTTAAAGCACCAACATGGGGTCAAGCCAGTCTGGATTTAGTATTTTGTAATAATCAGGATAGAATTGAGGGTGTAGAGGTGATTGAACTACTAGAGTCAAGTTACCATAATGTAATACAATTCTCAGTATTATGTAAAAGTGCAGATGCAAAGACTAAAATTGTTAAATTGAACTTTGGTAGGGCTAATTTTGACCAGCTATGACAAAGTCGAAGTAGGATAGACTGGGATAAGCTTTTAAGTGTGGAGACAGTCGAGGAGCAGTGGAACAGGTTTAAAAATGTTTTACATGTAATGCAGGACAGATACATACCTAAATTTGGAATTAATAGGAAACTTTAAAAAAAAACTCCACAGTGGATTAATAAAGATTTAAAAAAGAAGTTGCAAAGGAAAAAACTGCTTTATAAGGTATATAAGACTAATGACAGCAAAGTGAATCATAGAGCATTTGAGAACATGAGGGCAACTATTAAGAAGGATATCAGGGAGGCTAAAAGACAGTTGGAGAGATATATGGCAGATAAGGCAAAAGACATCCCTAAGAGATTCTTTCAGTATTTTAGTAGTAAAAGAACAAGGAGGAGGTCAAGTGCATCAGAAATGGTAAAGGGAAATTAAAAGATACAGACAATGAAATAGCGGATGCCCCAAACTTACATTTTTTGAGGTGTTTACAAGTGAGCAAGTGGATAACCTCCCAGAGGTAAACACGACTACTAAGGAGGAACTGAGAGATTTGGAAATTGTAGAGGGAGAAGTGCTGCTCAGATTAAATAAGATGAAATCAAACAAATCACCAGGACCAGATAATATTTATCCTCAAGTTCTTAAGGCAGTTAGTGAGTACATATATAAACCCTTGACACATATTTTTAGGAAGTCACTGCACACTGGAGAGATTCTGAAGGACTGGAAAATGGCAAATATCATCCCATTATATAAAAAGGGTGACAGGGCAGATCCAAGCAACTATAGGCCAGTAAGCTTAACATGCATCACAGGAAAATTAATGGAAGGAATTATTAAGGATAAGATTGAGCAACACCTGGCAAGGACAGGAGTTATTCTGAACAGTCAGCATGGGTTCAGAAGAGGGAGGTTGTGTTTACTAACATGCTGTAATTCTAGGAGGAGGCAACAAAAGGATACAATCAAAGTGGAGCTTATGATATTATTTATCTGGACTTTCAAAAAGCATTTGAGAGGTTATGCATCAAATTAAAAGAAGTGTGAGTTCAGGGTAATGTTTTTAGATGGGTGCAGGATTGGCTCAGACACAGGAAGTAGAGGGTGATGGTGTGAGGAACCTCATCAAAACTGGCTGATGTTAAGAGTGGTGTTCCACAGGGGTCAGTGCTGGGGCGCTGCTATTTTTAATATATATAAATGATTTAGATAGGAATATAAGTAACAAGCTGGTTAAGTTTGCAGATGATACCAAGATAGGTGGATTAGCAGATAATTTGGAATCCGTTATATCATTACAAAAGGACTTGGATACCATACAGGCTTGGGCAAATTTGAGGCAGATTAAATTTAATGTCAGTAATGTAATGTATTACACATAGGAAGTAATTATGTTAGGTTTGAATACACAATAGGTGGTTGGAAAATCAAGAGGATTTTTAGGAGTCATAGTGGACTCTGAACTATCGACTTCCCAACAATGTTCAGAAGCCATTAAGAAGACTAACAGAATGTCAGGTTATATAGCACGGTGTGTGGAGTACAAGTCCAAGGAGGTTATGCTCGACCTTTATAATGCAATGGTGAGGTCTCATCTTGAGTATAGTGTGCACAGTTTTGCTCTCCTGGCTACAAAAAGGACATAGCAGCATTAGAAAAGGTCCAGAGAAGAGTGATTAGGCTGATTACGGAGCTACAGTGGTTCAATTATGAGGAACAATTAAAAAAGATGAGCCTATACAGTTTAAACAAAAGAAGCTTAAGAGGTGAAATGATTGAAGTGTTTAAAATTATGAAGGCAATTCGTACAGTGGATTGAGACTGTTATTTTAAAATGAGTTCATCAAAAATACGGGGACACAGTTGGAAAGTTGTTTCGCACAAACATTATGAATTTTTTCTTTACACAAAGAACAATAGACACTTGGAATAAGCTACCAAGTATTGTGGTAGACAGTAAGACTTTAGGAAATTTGAAAACTCAATTTTTTTTTGGAAGAAAAATAAGTGGATAGGAGTGGTGAGCTATGTTGGGCTGAATGGCCTGTTCTCGTCTAGATTGTTCTAATGTTCAACTTTAATAAGGGAATAACTTATTGGTTCTTAGATAATGTATACTCAAACAATTTAATATGAACAAGAACAAATGAACAGAACTTATGTTGTGTGGCCGGCCAGGACGCCCAGGAGGACCGGAGGAGGGCTTGTACCTCCTCCAGACTGCGAGGGGGTGTCCGCCCTGGTTATGTTGGGGGCCACGGGTAAAGGGCTTGGAAGCCCAGCCCTGTAGGGACCCATGGCCACCCCCAGGTGGCACCCCGGTGCCTGAATATCCCTGGAGCCCAGCACTTCCGCCACACCAGGAAGTGCTGGGGGGAAGACGACAGGGGACACCCGGATGGCTTCCGGGTGCGCAGCCGGCACTTCCGCCACACTGGGGCGTGTCTGCGGAGGAGTGCCGGGAAGCAGCTGGAGCCCATCCGGGTTCCTATTTAAGGGGCCACCTCCCTTCAGTCGACAGCGGAAGTCAGGTGGAAGAGAGACGGAGCTGGAGAGAGGACTGGAGACGGCCAGGAGAGAGGCATTGTGACTGTGTGGCCTGGACGTTTGGGGAAACGGTGCAAGAGGCACTGGGGAGTGCATGTGACTAACTTGTAAATATTAGTGTAAATAAACAGTGTGTGGTGAAATTAAGATGTCCGTCTGTCTGTGTCTGGGTTCAAGTCCACAGTTGCTTTGGTTAACGCACACTACTTCTTAGGAACACAAACACACTTTCTCTCTCTTCCTGCTATCTGCAATACTTCGCTCTGTGGAATGCCTGTTCTCATCTAGATTGTTCTAATTTAAGTCTAGATTGTTCTACTTTAAACGCTAAACAGTACACTTTAAACAACTTTTAATGTCAACATATAACAAACATGCAACACAAGTCAAACACAAATGATTTACCCACCGCTGGTCATCAACACACACTTCTTATTAATTCAGAATACTACTGACTCTTAGTTATTACAAACAAATTATTCTCTATACCGAAATGACTAATACACATGCATCTCTTTCTCTTTGTGAACATCCCATAATACGTGTTCTCATGCATGTTGGGAGGTGCACCCTGAAATTTTAGCTGTGTCTCTCAATTACTGCTGTCTCTCTAACACAGGGGTCCCGAGCTCTGGTCCTAGAGGGCCACAGTGTCTGCAGGTTTTCATTCTAACCCATTTCTTAATTAGTGACCTGTTTTGCTGCTAATTAACATCTTTTGAATTCATTTCAATTGATTTGTTTTTTGAAGATTTGTTTCCCTGAATTTCTTCATCATTTCTCTGAATTGCTTCATTTCTTTCCTTAAATGGCACCCAAACAGAAATGAAATGTGAAGTGAATGAGCCAATAGAAGACCAACTAAGTCAGGGCCTCAAACTCCAACCAATTTCACTCCAACCAGATTTTTAATTAGGTGTTGATTCTTGTTAATTAAACCCATTATTTAAATGCATTAATTCAATTTTTGATCTTCTGTTTTCTAAGGGTACAGTTCAAATGTTTCGTGGACCTGACCAGATCAGAATTTCTGAGACCTTCACATTTCTTTATTTTCAGATATTGTATGATCAACAATTATTGTATGAAAAACATTATTGTTTCAGTTTGTTACTGCCCTGGAAAAGTGGTTTAGGAAAATGGATGGATGTTTCTTGATAAAAGGCTTCTGATCATGGCAATTTCTAGTCAAGAACTTTTAGCAGGGCTTTGAAAATGTGAAGGCCACAATTCTAAGATCAAAATCAATTAGACAAATTTTAACATCAAAACACTATGTAAAGTACAAAAGATAAAACTAGCAAAAGTAATTTCACTAACCCAAAAAAATAAAACAAATGGAATACAGGAGGTTTCTATTTTCCCATAAGATTCCAGAAGCTGTAATGTAAGACATACTGTGCCACCATCTTATATAGGTTTATTGGGCCCTTACTGACGCCCATAGAGAGGGCAGTGAAATTCTTCTTTGCCTGGGCTAATTAATATGCAACATGTGGGTGGGGTGAGATGGCATAATAAATCACGTGACACACCAGCCTGTAAAGAATATGGCCATACTATGCAAACTGAGTATAAAATGGTGGTACAAATGGCAAAATAATTCACACAAAATGTCAGCAAGATTTTATCATTTTGTTAAAGATAACAATGAAACAGAACTTGAAAAACAAATTGTTAATTTCCAAAAACACATGGAAATGATTTACAGCAGAAAAATAACTTCTGTAATGCAGATTCATATCAAATAGCTTTGATAACAGATGCATTAAAATCACTGGACTCAGTTTAATCTTTTCTATTTGTTCTTTTTCTCCACAGACTTGCCTGTTAATCCAAATTTCAAAAAAGTCGTTTCCCCACTGGCTCTTGATTCCGGATTTTTGTCACAGAATATGTTGGCTCAGTTGAGGTCATCTGATTCTCCTTCAATTGTTGCTAACACTGTTAACCTGCAGTGGGTAAACTTCAATGGTTTTGTTCCCACTGGCGCGGTATTCATCTGGAATGATTTTACTTCACGCACTGACTATGTCTGTAAAGTCAACTGTGAACCCGGATTTTACAACCTGCAAAAAGTTCCAAAATGTTTTTATTCTTATGGTGGGAAAGAGTTTCATTCTAATTCATTTGACATTTTAGTAAACCTGGGCAATTTTGAGTTTCTAGAGTGGGGGCCGGGATTAGATATCTCACATCCTTCATTAGCCGTCACAACCTGTGAAGGTTACGATGTCCTTGTTGGTAAAAACAGATACGGCTTAGGTAAGGTGGTCCCAAAGTCATCTTATTTCTATTTGCCATGGAAGGGTAAAGAGTATTATTACAAGTACTATGATATCCTCTCCATCAACATAGGCTCTTACAGTCAGAAACTCTCTGATGTTGTCTATGATACTAATAAGGCAAACGTCCTTGAACAACCTCCTGAAGTGCTGAAGATATCACCATTGGACAACCACGAGTGCCAAAGCATAAAGAAAACTTTCACTTTAGAGGCAACAACTATGAATAAGAGATGCTGGGACATCCAGCATTCAGCAATGTATGGAGTCTCCATTAACGTCATTGCCGGAATCCCATCATTCCTCTCTGGGTCTGTCAGGATCTCCACAAAGAAAATGTTCACCATTACTTTGGGTGAAATATCAAGCACTCCTAACAACCACTCCTTGTTTATTGAGGTATCTGTGCAACCCAAATACTCCTGCATTGTGAAAATTGTAGGAAAGAAGGTGACTACCAATATCTCATTCATCGCCAGGCTGAGCCGAACTTACTGGAATGGCAGAAAAGAAAATACTATCGTTGTGGGTAAATATCAGGGAGAGGAGATTGGGGAGGTGAAAATCGTGGTGGAGCGCTGCAAGGAAATCCCCAGTACTCAACCCTGTCCATCTGTGTGATTTTGATTTTTTTGATATACTTTGTTAATCTCTGAGGGAATATTTGTCTGCTTGCATGAGCTTTGGGGGCCAGAGCACATGGTCATCCATTGTACAGTGCCCCTCTGGAGCAATTTTCAGGTCAAGAGCCCTATCTCACCGTAAAGGAACACCAAGTTGTTAACTGCATTGAGCTGCTGTGAATAAAAAATAGAAATGAAGATCTGTGTGTACTGGTGTGCCCAGCTTTTCTTTATTATATAAAGCATCCATATTAGGGGGGACATGAGGGCAACTGCCACACTCGACCCCCCAGTCTCTAAGTTGGGAGCCAAGGTTTACTTGTATTTTTGGTGACCCCTTGGATGACACAAGTAGAATCAGTAGTGGGGTTTGAAGCCTGCAGGAAAGACCACATCACATTACCGGTGATGTTTAGTCGTAGACTTCATTAACATAATCTTAGTGTGTTGTCATTGGATGAGACTAACTCACCAAGTTTGTCACCAGATTGCTTTACTCCTCACCCTTAAAGCGGAACTCCAAGGTCAGGGTCCATCAGTGCCTGATCGCACTGTCCATCACTTTTTGAGTGACAGTGGGCTCAATGGAAGAAGACCCAGGAGGACTCCATATAAAAAGCCAGAATGGAATTTGCTCAAAAGCATATTGACAAGCCGCAATGACTTCTGGAAGGAGGTTCTTTGGAGAGTTTGGGAAGTCACATAAGCTCTATGACCACAGATGAAAAAATGAAGCTGTCAAAGAAAAGAACAGCAGACCTGCTGTGAAACATGGAGGAGGCTCGGTTATGTTTTGCGGCTGCTTTGCTGCATTTGCCATAGGAGGAGTCTGTGCAGGGAACAATGAAATCTTAATACTCTCAGGATATTTTGGACAAAATGTACTGCCCAGTGTCAGAAAGCTTGGTCTCAGTAACAGGTCATGGATACTCTAAGAGGATAAGGAGCCAAAACACACAATGAAAAGCAACAAGAATGGCCAAGAACAGCACATTGGACTGTTCTGAAGTGGCCTTCATTGAACCCTAATTTGAATCCCATTGAACATCTATGAAAAGACCTGAAACATGCAGTCTGGGGAAGACCCCTTCAAACCGGACACAGCTGCAGCAGTTTGCTCAGGATGAATGGACCAGACAACCAGTGGACAGCAGCAGAGGGTCTAATGGAGACCTCCAGGTATCACTGGTGTGCAGGGATTGCAAACTCTAAAGGTTGTGCCACCAAATCTTGGGTTAAGGATCCCATCATTCTTCACCATGACATTTTCATTTGTGTTATGATGTGAAATCTTCTGTTGAATCAAAACTCTAGGCCAAAATCTGATTTGTGTTTAATAAAGTTAACAAAGTGACATAACTCTGTGTGACCAGTAGGGGGTGTTCTGTCACCCCAAACACTAAGTCCCAGGCTCAAACAAATGATTTATTGTGCAAATACCTTCACAGGTCACTCATTAACATTTCTTCCTCATCTTTTACTCCTCTAGGAGAGTGTTGTCTAGCTCCTCTTGACTGACTGCGGCTCACATGTACTGAAACACAGCTGCTTCCTTTATCCAGGACTTGGTAGTACTTCCTGTGCCATGACACTGTTCCCCGGAAACACTTCCAGGTTAGGCAGAAGTCCCATGAATTGATCCCTTCAGCACCCCCTGCAGTGCCTATGTAACCTAATGGGGCTGTCCCATATCCACTGAGGTATCGTAACCCAGAGACACTGCAGTCTGCCATTTCAGGGGATTAAATAACCCAAGTAATCTGCCTCCCACTGTCCTCCCATTGTACTGGAAACGCAGCTAGTTAGGGTCAGTTAATCAAGTCCTTCCAGAATGTCAGAATATCCACTCCTTTAATTCTCTTGGATGTGGCAGCTGAGGACCACCAGGCCTAATTGTTCGGCCAGCCTCCCGTCCAGGTAAGGAATGTGGAACCAGCCCGGCCTGGATGCTGGCCCATGCCTGCCATTCATTTCGAAGGTGAATGTCATTTCAGAGACAATTGAGGGTTCTTTTCTCTTTTTTGTGAAAGGATATCAAGAAATTTATCCACATCTGTAAATCTATTTAGTCTGCCATTCATTTTCTCAAAAGCATACAATTTACCTTGATGTACTTTTATTTACAGACAAGCAAATCAACAGCCACCTTGTGTTTCTTCAAAACTTTGAAAAAGTAACTCCCTGAACTGGGAAGGTGTCGTGTCACAAGTTGAAGCTTTAAAAACTCTGTTAACAGGTGAATGCAGCAGCGGTCTGCTAATATCCACCTGTTCTAATGGCATCCTGGTGGGGTCACAGCACAGCAACAGTCCCAGCCCGGTAGCCAGTCCTATCCATGGCCTGTTTTACTTTATTTTGTATATTTTAAACTATAAGGAGCTGGAAGACCAAAACACTGGAAGCATATTAGAGTAGAGTCTTGCTTATCCGACCTTCACTTATCCAACATTCTGTATTATCCAACGTCCCAAGGCAAAAAAAAAAGCGTCAATCGGCAACAAGAACTGCAAGTTAATTTTTTCAGTTAAATGTTTCCGTTGTTTTGTTGTAAAACATGATTACAGTGGATTATGTGGCCAACCCTCTCTGGCGCGTGTGTGTGTCTCTCTCTCATGCGCATGTGTGTGTGCGTGTGCGTGTGTCTGTCTCTTGTGTGCGTGTGTTTCTCTCTGTCGCACGTGCATGTGTCTGTCTGTGCTCTCTCTCTTGCTGCACAGGGAATGCACAGGAAGAGACTGAACACGTGCGCACACAAACCGAAAGGGAAACTGGCTTGTCCCTATACCTAGTGTGTGGTCCTGAACAGAGGCAAAAGTTTGGCGAACTTTTTGGTCATAACCCGATTTGTACGTGTTCAGAGACGTTCATGAACCGAGCCACTGTATTAGGTTTGTAATGTGTAAAATTCTAACATAGTTTGACGTTTAATAGGCTTTTTCTGAACACCTCCCATTATCCGACATTTTCTTTATCCGACGTTCTGCCGGCCCGTTTATGGCGGATAAGTGAGACTCTACTGTACCACATTCTAAAAACCGCTTCAACATCCATCCATCCATTTCTAAATTCCTGTTTAAGGTCGCAGGGAAGTTGGAGACCATCCCAGTGACCACTGACATCAGCAAAACTAATTGCTTTTGTTGATAGCCAGCCATGCTTGGTTCACATTTCTTAGTGCTTCAAATCCATACACAACATGCGAAAGACCTTGAAATTAGGCTCAGTCAACTCCAGGGACTAGATGCCAAATGCTTAACTCACACTAATTGGAGCAGCCTCTCAGACAGACATTCTGGACCTGAGCTCCAACATTGTTCAGTCATGAACTCTATTAGGAGCCAAGTAGATCTTCTCTGGTGTATCCCTCTAACCTTTCCAAATCTTCATTCACGCTTAGGGCCCCCAGAGGGACCAGCTATGCCATGGACATTATCTTTCTAAGAGTTCCAGAAGTAAAGAGACCCTGATTAATGATTGACAGGAGAGCACTAAAACTGAGTGGTGGCAGCACAAAGACCATGCTTGAGTTAAAAGTGATCCTGTTGCCCAAAGGACTGAGCAGACCTGGCCAAGGTAAAGGCTCTCGGCTTGATGCTATTTTGGAGAATCTGTCTGATGTCTGATTGGATGGTCTCATCACAGTTGTTCTTACTAATGCTAAGGATCTCAGGTGCAGTTTCCTCATAGCCCACTAGATGTCACTGTGATCCAGTGGCTCTGCTGTTGATCAGACCAATTTTGACTTGGGTCATCTGATTCGAGTTTGTATGTCACACACACAGTTTTACGGGTACAATGTGCAGTAAAATGATAAGCTAGCCTACTCCAAGATTGTGCAAAATAAAGGCAAACACATAATAGAACAAATAACTAAATTAAGAGAGTATAAAATTAACTAAATTCACTAAATTAATTTAAAACATTAAATTAAGATAGATTAAAATTAAGCTATGATCTGAAATCTGTGCAGTAAGTTACAGAGAGTGTTCAATGGGTTTTAGGTTCGCATGTTTTTGCTTCAGCAACCACCGAAGCCTCATTCTGCTTGGCCTGCCGGTACCTGTTAGCTGACTCTGGAGTACCGCGGGGCAAAAGGGTCCTGTAGGACTCCTTCTTCAGCTTGATGGTATCCTTCACCGCTGGTGTCCACCAACAGGTTCAGGGATTGCTGCCACGACAGGCACTGACCACCACAGCTCTGGTCAGCCGTCTCAACAACACAGGCATGGAACATGGCCCATTAAGACTCAATGTCCCCCACCTCTATCTGGATGTGGTCGAAGTTCTGCCGGAGGTGGGTGTTGAGGCTACTTCTGACAGGGGACTCTGCCAGATGTTCCCAGCAGACCATCACAATATGTTTGGGCCTACCAGGCCTGACCGGTGTCCTCCCTCACCATCGAAGCCAACTCACCACCAGATGGCGATCAGTTGACAGCTCTGCCACTCTCTTTGCCCAAGTGTCCAGAAAATGTGGCCGCAAGTCCGAAGACACGACCACAAAGTCAATCATTGAACTGAGGCCTCGGGTGTCCTGGTGCCAGGGGCACATATGTACACCCCTATGCCAAACATGGTTTTTGTTATGGACAATCTGTAACAAACACAGAAGTTTATTAACAAAACTCCACTCGGGTTCAGATCAGGGGGGCCATTCCTCACAATCATGCCCTTCCAGGTCTCACTGTCATTGCCCACGTGAGCATTAAAGTCTCCCAGCAGAACGAGGGAGTCCCCAGCAGGTGCGTCCTTTTGCACCCCCTCCAGGGACTACAAAAATGGTGGGTACTCCAGACTGCTGTTCGGCACATATGCACAAACAACAGTTAGGACCCATCCCCCCACCCAAAGGCAGAGGGAGGCTACCCTCTCATCTACCGTGGTGAACCCCAATGAACAGGCTCCAAGTTGGGGGGCAATAAGTATGCCCGCACCTGCTCGGTGCTTCACACTGGGGGCAAACCAGAGTGGTAGAGAGTCCAGACCCTCTCAAGGAGACTGGTTCCAGAGTCCACGCTGTGCGTCGAGGTGAGCCCCACTATATCTAGCCGGAACCTTGCGCACTAGTTCAGGTTCCTTCCCCTTCAGAGAGGTGACATTCCAGAGCAGGGCCCCGGTGACCCGCATCCGGAAGAGGGAAAACGCCATCCAATGTATGGTTGATATGCCAATCTTGATATGCCATTCATATTAAAACATTTACAGATTCCTGTGAGAATAGCTTTTGCAATGACAATTAACAAATCACAAGGACAAGCATTCGAAAAATTCGGTTTATATATGAGAGAAAGAAATGATATTCACTCACAGGCAGTTATACTTTGCGTTGTCACAATGTAAGTCCAAACATGGAATCAAAATTTAATGTAATCTTGAAGAAAAGTTAATTCTAAATATTGTTTTTATTAAAGTGTTAAAGTGAAAGTGAAAATCGTGCATATGTAACAATTCCCATGAAAATAACAATCTCTTTAAATTGTATATCTGGTTAACCAAACCCAGGGGTGGGCAAGCGAAGTGAGCAGGGGGCAGAGTCCCCTAGTATATTGTAATACGGTGTCCATTTTAGGACATCCCCCTCCCTCCGAGAAAACTCCCTCCTTCCTACTATCTTCGACAAAATATTCCTCCTCTCTGCAAGTAATCCCCCGTCAACCCTCCTCCCTCCTCCTTCCTCTCTCCTCTCTCTTTCCACCATCATCTGCTCTCAGTTGTCTGATGTCCGGTTTCCGTCATCCACCCTCCTATCTCCGTCATCCGCCTTCATCTCTCCGTCATCCCCTACACTCCCTCCCCCCCATCACGGCATTTTCGTTAAGGAAGTGACATAATACTCCAGGTCCACTTTCTTCACAAGTTCATTCACCGAAATATTTGTCAATTATATTTCACAGTAAGAATTTACAGCATGACTCAAACACGGGAATGAAGGTAAATGACATTAATTGTTGAGTGTCTTTTAATACTGTGTAAGCATACATATTAACACTTGTGCATTAAAACATGTGCATTTACGGGGCGATTTCTCAGGCTTAAAAGCTCACCTTTTATTAAAAAGGTTAATGCAAACTTTTTTCATTCTGAAGGGCACAAACCACTTCGGACTTCAGCCGTTTATTGCGCGAAAATTTTGTTACACCAGATAAATAAGCGTAACATATTATCAGTTGTATTGTATGCTTACAATACATGTAGAAATGTGTTAATCGTTAACTAATAGTATGGGATGGTGTTTTTCGACTTAGCTACAGATGCCGATGGAGACCAGAACTGCTTTGGAAAAATACGAACGCCTTAGGGCCGATCTGGAAGAAGGTGGCGCAGCGCCTTGATTTAAATGATTCCATGTCTTGGTGAGTTTGCGTAGCTTGTTGTCAAATATCTTTACACTTGTTTTTAAAGCTTATTGACTGAAAGGGGCCTTCAAGAAAAAGTTAGAGCTTTGCTACAGGATACACCCTCTACAAGCCAAGGAAGTAAAAGTAAAGTATATATTTCTGTTTTATTTTTATTTTTTTCTTTTTATTAATTTTATTGCAATCCATACAAAGCAATCCAGTTTTTACAAAAAGAAAAATTGAGTTAAGAACAGATCGATCCCCACCCCTGAGAGAGAGAGAGCAAGCCAAATGGCGTGAAATTTAAGGCTTGTAAACATACCTAAATTAATAAATTCTCTGTGCTTTATGAGCTTATTTTAAAATATTACTGATTAGATCCTGCCATGTTTTGATAAAAGTCTGTATGGATCCTCTAACTGAGTATTTGATTTTTTCCAATTTCAAATAATATAACACATCGGTTTCCCACTGACTTAAAAGAGGAGAGTTTGGGTTCTTCCAGTTTATTAGAATGAGTCTGCATGCCAAGAGTGTAGTGAATGCAATCACAATTAGTTTGTCTTTCTCCACTTTAAGCCCCTCTGGAAGAACCCCAAACACAGCTGTTAATGGATTGGGAGGGATTGTGAGTCCAAGGCTGTCTGAAAGGTAATTAAAATTTTTTGTCTAGAATAATGTTAATTTAGTGCAGGCCCTATTTCTGTTTTATTTAAACCTTTTAAGTTCGTATGCATAGCCCCATTTGGCCGTTTTAGTTTTTTTTTTCTTTCTTCAGTAATATTTAATCTCCCTATAGAAAAACAACACGTACATTTTACTTTTTTGTATCTCTTTAGTAATATTTTAGTGTAAAAGGATAACCAATATTTAAACCTTTTATGTTACTTTATGAAGTTATTTTACACAATGTTGAAAATTAATAAGAAGGCTACATATTTTGGCAGATGCTGCTTAAATTTTCAATGAAATGAAAAAAGCCATCCAAGAGAAAACATCAGTGAAGAAGAAATAGTTTGCACTATCTAAAAAGGAGAAACCCTCATTTATAAAGGTTTGCTGCAGATGACTAAACTGAAAATAAAATAGTTTCTATATGTATAATACATACTGTATTTATCTATTTGACTTATGCCTTTATCCAAGCAACGTGCAACATCTGTGGTACAATTCGTTACATTACTTTTGTTTTTTGCAGCATAGGCAGGTGAAGTGACTTCCTCAGGGTCACACAGTGGTGTCAGTACCAGCATATGAACCGACAATCTCAGAGGTTGCAGTCCAAAACCTTAACTGTTATGCCACACTGCCTGTCTTAATCATACAGTTTTCTTTTTTATGCACATTAATTCACATTTAGTACCTTTTGTAAATTTTATATCAAAGTTCTAAATACAATTTTTGTTTAAGGTGAAGGTGATGGCAATGGAGTGGAGACCTAGAACAAAAAAAAAAAACCCTGGAAAATACCATAAGTTAATGCTGGAAGAAGAGCCTCCTAAATTTTTAATGAAACCATTGGATGGCTATGATGATATAAGGCCAGCACTGTGGCGCAGTGGTAGTGCTGCTGCCTTGCAGTAAGGAGACCCGGGTTTGCTTCCCGGGTCCTCTCTGCATGGAGTTTGCATGTTCTCCCCATATCTGCGTGGGTTTCCTCCCTTAGTCCAAAGACATGCAGGTTAGGTGGATTGGAGATTCTAAATTGGCTTTGGTGTGAGGGTGTGTTTGTGTGTGTCCTGCGGTGGGTTGGCACCCTGCTCAGGATTGGCTCCAGCAGACCCCCGTGACCCTGTGTTTGGATTTAGTGGGTTGGAAAATGGATGGATGGATGATGATATAATAGAGAAAACCAAAGAAATGTTTTGGACAGATGACAAAAGAAATAAAGCTCAGTACACACTGTTCAATGCGGATGGATCGAGATGGCCCAAATCAGATTTTGAGAAGGAGTATTTCTCATTAAATGAAATTACAGATATATGGAAGAAAACATTATATGTTGGGCATACAGATTTAGGTACTTCTTTTAATAGTTTAAACTGTGTTACATACTGAACCTATTGCCATTTAATCGAAAAATTAATATAAACATGAACACAGAAATGTTACCTACAAACCAAAATGTGCAGTAGTAAATTAACACTTTAAACATCTACTGTATATTGGTCCATGGTTTCTATATGTAAACACATTAAAGTGTTGCTTTGATACTATAAGAGTCATTGTAACACTGGTAATTTTGCTGTGTAAATAAATATTGCTTGGTAATGAGTGGCGTATATTGCTGTGAATAAAATAACCACAGAGAAGATAATGTCTTATTTTGCAATTAACAAGTTGTTTCTAATTTTTTTTATGATCAAGATTCTTGACAAGTGAAACATACTGTCAAATAATATTCAGATGAAAGTTGAATATGGCATTTTTTATGTTTTTTCTTTTCTTCTTAGATGATGTGATATGTGTTGGACAGCTTTCTTTGGCATCTAGAAGTGAAAACTTAACACAGACAAAATCCATGTTAGTGGAGAATGCAACAATGGTACAGACAAGTATTTACAGATTATTATAAAATATTTCTAGAAATTGTTTATCAATAGAGAGGGATGAAATAATCACATTAATAAAAATAAAAACATTACTTTTTAACAGGATAACCCAATTTTGCAGGAAACCTCAGGTTTGTGGAATTTAACATTTTATACATGTATTTTCTTAGAATTATTCATCAGTGTAACATGTTCTCAATACTTTACAGGCCGTTTGAAGAAAAATTCCACCAGTTGTAAAGTGAGTATTTAAAAAAGATTATTGAATGTTCTTTAAGAACATAAAAAATTGGCAAACAAGAAGAGTCCTTTCAGTCCATCATGCTTGTTTGTTTAGTTAACAGCTAAGCTTTTCTAAGTATTTCCAGATACTTCTTTAACTATCAATTTCTCCTTCTACTACATGAGTTGATGTATTCCAAATTACCAAGATTATTATTTTTTATTCCATTATATAGGGAAGCACAGTGTTCGTGATTTTAAAATTTACTACAGTTACATCGCTGCTAAAGTACACATACACTCTTTTTCACTTCTTTAAAGTTTAACTATAACAGAGCAGCACTTGACCCTTACCTAAACTGAGAAATCAGAATCTGCAGAACATTGTCCACATTTAACTGATGATTGTGTTTTGCTTTCCTTTAGAGAAAACAAACGATGGACAACTTACAAGGTATTGAATATTTTTACAATTAATTTAATTTAAACCTAGATTATTATTAATTTATTTTTCTTTGTCTGGAGTTTTTTGTGATTTTTTATTTTTTTTATTTTGCCTAATATCACAACTTTCAGGAGGCTTTTCCTCTGAGGTAAGACTGAAATACAGTTTTAATCAAAAAAAATAATGTGCTTTTTGTTTTATGCCATTGTTTTACTGCATAAGAAAAATCATTGTTAATTGAAAGTAAATTTATGTTCATAACTTTCTTCAGCTGATGGTGTCATCTTGTAAAAAACATTGTTCACTGGCAGGCAATTGCTGAAAATATGGAAGATGGTTCATTAAAGTCTGATGTTCAAACACCTCCTCACCATGCAATTCCTCCAGGTATGTTATAATGCAGACATAGTGAAAAGCAATACTTTTGTATTTTGAAAAAAAAAAAAATGGGTGATTTATTATTCTAAATTCATAAGTGCTACATTCAAGGGTTGCTGCCTCATTTAACTTAAAAACTATTTTAGTTGTCTGTATGTTTGTTATTTTTACCTCAAAGTTATTATTTTTGTTTTGTTTCATTTCCTTCACAAGTGTACATGCCACAAGTTCCATATGTTGATGACGGACAAATCAAATTCAATCCTGATTTGGCTGTGGGGTCAGGGTCGTTTGGAACTGTGCACTTTGGTTCATATCAGGGAACACCAGCAGCAGTAAAGAAGATTCCTGTTGATGACAGTAATGACATTTTGCATGAGATCCTTTTTTGTTTGCAAGTTCTGTTTTCCCTTTATATTTTTGTAGTGGAACTTGATTGTTTAAATTTGTTTAGTTAATTGTTGATTTCTGAAAACTGTGAACATCAGACAATTGAATGTAAAAGAAAACTTTTCTAAAAGCTTGTATTAAAGGCAAAGAAACATGACAGAATTTTTAAAGGATATTTACATTACAATGTGTTGTAAAGTGTTTATTTTTATGGAGAATTGTAAATGAACATGTTATGTATAGTTATGTTTAATGTTGGTATTTGTTTTATCTGTAGAAGACTTTCTCATCCAAATATTGTTAGATTTTTGGCTGCTACCAAAAAAGATCAGTATATACTCATAGCAAACAAGTATATTCATGGAGCAAATTTACATGTTGTACTTCACAGTGCAGACAGTCCAGTGAATGTATGGAATGTTCTGTTGTCTTTAACTTGATATAACTCCTTTTAAATTAAGTTTTCAAAAATTAGCAATGTTTTTACTTGAAAATATGCATTCTAAAAAAGGATATTGTTAGTTGTTTTTCTGATCCATACTAAATCTTTTTATGTTACCACTGTGTCATGTGAAAAGATTGATTTCTATTCATGCAAGTTAATATTAATGCAATAATACTCCTTTAAAAGAAGTATCAGGCGTGCTAATTGACAATATTCTTGACATAGTATATTCGTCATTAGATACGGGGGTCTTCCCAGACTATCTTAAGACTGCTGTAGTTAAACCCCTTCTTAAGAAACATAATCTTGACCCCTCGGCTCTTGAAAATTTTAGACCCATCTCTAACCTGCCTTTCATTATCAAGCGGGGTCATTTTTGCTAAATCGCTTGTAATTCGACCTCTACAAATTAGAATCATTGCTGTTATTGAACTATCTGGAGCATAAACACATGTTTGGTCTCTTTGTAAAGGTAACATTCTCTAGTTTCACCCTTAGTATCAGAATCACTGTAGGTGTGACTGATCAAAAGTTATGCACATTAGAACTCACAAAAAAAACGATTTTTTTTGTTCTCGCCTAAGTTTTTTTGTGAAAATAAAGAAAAATAAAGCTGCAGTAGGTAGGTGGGGACAGAAACACACTATGTACCAACAGAATAACTTGTTGACTACTCACATTTCAAATTTGAAAAGAATACCTGTAAAAATGACATTTTTACACCAGTTTTTATGTGGGCATGTCCAGGTGCTTTTTAGAGGGACCATTATCCACATTTTGGAACGTATGGAAAAAGTGTAATAACTTTTGAATGCTTCAACCCACATATATCAATGAGGGCTCTACTGAAAGCTTACACCTAAAGGAATCTATATCTACACACAGTGTCACTCTATTAGTTATAAAAATAATAAAAACAATAAAAAATACACATTTCAATATAAAAATAGTCAATACAAGTCTTATGGGCCAAAAATATATATATATATTTTATTTTTTACTTTTTTTTTTATAAAATGCACACAAACTATATACATTTCTTTTACAAACTGTTACAACACAGCTCAGCATTTCTCCATGTGCCACTTGATGGCAGCAATCACTAGCAGGCAGAAAGCACAAGGGCGTGGCACGTGTCGCTCTCTGCCATTAGACGCCTCCTGGGCGATTGATTACTTTCACGCGCGTACATGCCTCTAATATTTAATCGAGTGTATTTACGTTTATCTGTACGTTTATTCATATTTAAAATGCGAAAAAACTTGGCGAAATCACAATAAACAACCACGCACCAAGTCTGCAGACTGGCACAAATGCCACCTTCGCAGCTCCGATCGTTTTGTTTACAAGTTAGTATGGCAAGTTACATATCAAAATGCTCGGCTGCTCATTGGCTGTAAGTTTTGAGTGTCACTCACAGTGTCCAATCAAACTGGTAGATTCTACCAGGGTTTGGAGTTGTACGTCATCGTTCAGCTGTCTGTGACACTCGTTGGCTATACGAGGTGCCAGTCAACCCCAGACCCGTCGTAATTGGCCAACTTAGGTGTCAATCAGAAGCTAACACTTCCGTGTAACATGCTGTAGCATGGTTATCGCCGACAGAAACAAATTACGTCTGATATGATCAATAGAAATGAAAAAAAATGACGTAGCTAGTCTCAAGTTATGAAACGTTTTCTGGAGTTTTTGTCCCTTTGAGGATATATCGTGTGTTTTGGACCTAATCGTTTTACTGGATTATATTCGCTGGAGCCTTACGGACAGAATGGGATCAATACTGCTCGGAAATATTGATGTTTGACTTGCAGGGGGTCTTCAAAGGTAGGGAAAGTCAACTCTTAAAAGTATGTACTTCTCTGTAAAAAAGGCTTTAGTGTCAGTGCTGTGGTTGTTGTGTGTCAAAATGGTTTACATCATCGGTAAGACGAGACTTTGAAGTTTCATTTGATGGGTAGTATGTCGAGATGCATGACAGATGGGCATGCACACATGGCTGTAACATTGTCAAAACGCTGTTATGTCCCGGGACCAGTACGTGTGCGCGTTAATTAAGTAAAGTTCTAGAGAAGGCAGTCATTATGCAGTTAAATAATCACCTAAATAAACATGCTATTCTTGATAAATTTCAGTCGGGTTTTAGAACAAATCACAGCACTGAAACTGCACTCGTTAAAGTAGTAAATGACTTGCGAGTGAATGCAGACAGAGGCCATTTATCTGTTCTTATCCTCTTAGATCTGAGTGCTGCATTTGACACCATTGATCACAACATTCTTAGAAATCGCCTTAGTCAATGGGTGGGCCTCTCTGGCAGTGTCTTAAATTGGTTTGAATCCTACCTGACAGGGAGAAAATTTTTTGTTAGTTGTGGTAATTACAACTCGAAGACACATGATATCCGATACGGTGTTCCACAAGGCTCTATCCTGGGTCCGCTGCTTTTCTCAATCTACATGCTTCCGTTAGGTCAGATTATCTCAGAGCACAATGTGAGCTACCACAGCTATGCTGATGACACACAGCTGTACTTATCAATAGCACCTGATGACCCTGATTCTATTGATTCACTAACACAATGTCTGACTTGTATCTCAGAATGGATGAATAGTAACTTTCTCAAGTTAAATAAAGAGAAAACTGAAATCTTAGTGATTAGCAATAATGGATACAATGAGGCTATTAGAAATAAACTGGATACATTAGGATTAAAAGTCAAGATGGAGGTAAAAAGCTTAGGGTAATTGTTGACTGTAATCTGAATTTTAAATCGCATATTAATCAGATCACTAGGACAGCATTTTTTCACTTAAGAAACATAAGTAAAGTTAGATCTCTTATATCATTGAAAGATGCTGAGAAATTAGTTCACGCGTTTGTTTTCAGTCGACTAGATTACTGTAATGCACTCCTCTCAGGACTACCCAAAAAAGACATAAACCGACTGCAACTAGTGCAGAATGCAACTGCTAGATTCCTAACTAGGAAAAGAAAATCAGAACACATTTCTCCAGTTTTAATGTCACTACACACGTTACCTGTGTCATTCAGGATTGACTTTAAAATTCTGCTTATGGTTTATAAAGCCTTAAATAATCTCACCCCATCTTATATATCGGAATGTCTGACACCTTATATTCCAAATCGTAACCTCAGATCCTCAAATGAGTGTCTCCTTAGAATTCCAAGAACAAAGCTTAAAAGAAGTGGTGAGGCGGCCTTCTGCTGCTATGCACCTAAAATCTGGAATAGCCTGCCAATAGGAATTCGCCAGGCTAATACAGTAGAGCAGTTTAAACCACTGCTGAAAACACATTACTTTAACATGGCCTTTTTATAACTTCAATTTAATTTAATTTAACTTAATCCTGATACTCTGTATGTTCAATTTCCTTATAATAACTACTCATGGTGGCTCTAAAATCCGTACTGACCCCTACTCTCTTTTCTGTTTCTTTTTCCGGTTTCGTTGTGGTGGTGGCCTGCGCCGCCTCCACCTACTCAAAGCTTCATGATGGTCCAACAACAATGGATGGATTTAAAGGCAGAAGTCTACGTGACCATCATCATCATCAAGCCCTTCCGTGAGAATCCTAAATCCAAAGAGGACTGTTTCATTTATGTTAGGTAGAATGCCCAGAGGGGACTGGGCGGTCTCATGGTCTGGAATCCCTACAAATTTTATTTTTTCTCCAGCCATCTGGAGTTTTTGTTTTTTCTGTCCCCCCTGGCCATTGAACCTTACTCTTATTCGATGTTAATTAATGTTGATTTATTTTGTTTTCTTATTGTGTCTTTCATTTTTCTATTCTTTATTATGTAAAGCACTTTGAGCTACTGTTTGTATGAAAATGTGCTATATAAATAAATGTTGTTGCTGTTGTTGTTGTTTAAAAAGGAAAAAAATATTGATTATTAAAGGATAAATATGTTTATTATTTCTGCCATTATTATAAGATACCTTTATAAGCAGTTCCATTTTGCATCCTTGGTAAAGCTTGCCATTTAACATTCCACTTTCTCAGGCAGCTTTAAATTGTTTCATTTTCCTATTTGAGTAGTTATCACATTATGTGCTTGTAATGTAGCTCCATGATAACCTAAAAAAATGAAAGAATTGTTGTTTAATGCTAAAGCTGGAAAGTTCTACCTGTAGTTTTTGTTAAGTGCTACAAAAGGCATTGTAAAAGGGTAAACAGCTAAACTAACCATGTTAAATCAATTCTAATAGCGTTAAAGTAACATTTTAAATTGTACATGTGGAAAGTATGGATCATCTATGCAGCTATAGTGTTAATTTAACAGTGGTGATTTTACTGTTTATAGTAATATACAGGGTGTGCCATTTATATGGATACACCTTAATAAAATTGGAATGGTTGGTGATATTAACTTCCTGTTTGTGGCACATTAGTATATGTGAGGTGGGAAACTTTCCAAGATGGGTGGTGACCATGGTGGCCATTTGGAAGTCGGCCATTTTTGATCCAACTTTTGTTTTTTCAATAGGAAGAGGGTCATGTGACACATCAAACTTATTGGGAATTTCACAAGAAAAACAATGGTGTGCTTGGTTTTAACGTAACTTTATTCTTTCATGAGTTATTTACAAGTTTCTCTTTGTTTACAGCCATTGACATGTCGCAGAGGTTAACACGTGAGGAGCGGATAGAAATTGTGTTGATGTCTGGTGAACACAGTAACCAGGTCATTGCAGCAGATTTCAATGCAAGACACCCTACGAGAGCACCCGTCTCCCATGCTACAGTTAGCAAACTGCTTGCTAAGTTTTGTGAAACTGGTTCAGTGTTGGATTTGCCAAAATGTGGATGCATGAAAACTGTCACTAATGAAGAAACATCAGTGGCTGTCCTAGCTTCATTCAGCAAGAGCCCACAGTGTAGCACTCGCCGCATGTCACTGGAGAGTGGCATTAGTCGAACATCCCTTCGGCGGATATTAGCTACTCACAAATGGCACCCTTACAAACTCCAGCTACTGCAGCATCTCAACGAGGATGACCCAGATCGGCGCACTGAATTTGCAGAATGGGCAAAACAAAATTGGAACAGGACCCTCAGTTTACGCAGAAGATTTTGTTCAGTGATGAGGCAAATTTTTATGTGAATGGTGAAGTTAACAAACAAAACCACTGCTATTGGTCTGACACTAACCCACATTGGATAGATCCCTCCAAGACTGTTGGAACAAAAAAAATTGATGGTATGGTGTGGTATATTGGTTACAAAGATAGTGGGGCCATTCTTCATCAATGGAAACCTCAAGGCCACTGGATATGCGAAATTGCTACATGATGATGTGTTTCCCTCTTTATGCACTGAAGCTGGCACGTTCCCTGAGTTTTTCCAGCAAGATGGTGCACCACCCCATTATGGGTGTCAGGTCCGAGCATTCCTAGATGAACAGTTTCCTGGAAAGTGGATTGGTCGTCGTGGGCCAGTTGAATGGCCCCCAAGGTCTCTCGATCTGCCCTCCTTAGACTTTTATCTTTGGGGTCATCTGAAGGCAATTGTCTATGCTGTGAAGATACGAGATGTGCAGCACCTGAAACTACAGATACTGGAAGCCTGTGCTAGCATTTCTCCCGTGTGTTGCTATCAGTGTGTGAAGAGTGGGAGAAGAGGGTTGCATTGACAATCCAACACAATGGGCAGCACATTGAACACATTTTATAAGTGGTCAGAAACTTGTAAATAACTCATGAAAGAATAAAGTTACGTTAAAACCAAGCACACCATTGTTTTTCTTGTGAAATTCCCAATAAGTTTGATGTGTCACATCACCCTCTTCCTATTGAAAAAACAAAAGTTGGATCCAAAATGGCCGACTTCAAAATGGCCACCATGGTCACCACCCATCTTGAAAAGTTTTCCCCCTCACATATACTAATGTGCCACAAACAGGAAGTTAATATCACCAACCATTCCAATTTTGTTAAGGTGTATCCATATAAATGACCCACTGTAGATATTAGCGTTATAAATAAAATTATTCCTGGAAATTACAAGTTCACATCAGCTTTTTTAGGATAACTTCCTAACCTTGATGCATTGAATATTACTTGGATAATTCAGGTTGATTTTACAAATTATTTCTCATTTTGTAGTTAGAAGCAGAAGAGAAAAATTATGTTGCACTTGATGTGGCAATGGCTGTGGAATACATCCATTCTAAGAATGTAATACACCAGGACCTGAAGCCTGCAAACATCCTGGTAGGATATATTTTTTAAACAGAATTTGAAAATACAAGGGAAACAAAAGAGTTACTGTGTTAGTATGGTTTCACTTGGATACCTCTTTTGTAAATTAAACAATGTTCGTGACTCAGTTTCGCTAAGGCAAGGGAGCACAATATCTGGCCTTTTAAGTGGACCTCTTGGTGGTACTGCTATTTACACAGCTCCTGAATGTCTACTAACTTATCAACCTTGTTCTGTACATTCAGATATATGGTCCATCGGCATAACATTTTCAATCCTGTACACAAACACTGTTCCTTGGTCTGTAAAGACCTGTAAAGAGCTGTGCCAGTTAATGTCAAAAAAATCAGCTCCAAATGCTTTAAACAAATTCGATTCATTGTGCACACAAATAATATGTACATGTTTAAATTATACACCATCGGAAAGAATTTCGGCCTCAAACGTAGTTCTTCTATTAAAATCATTAGACAACACTGATTTAAAAAAAACATTACGGATACCATTGGTAATTACAAAATGAAATATTTTAGATGATGACCTTTGTTTTATTCATCCCCAAGAGGAAAGTAAAATGTTTAGTTATTCCTGTCATTAAAATGTTGTGTTAAATTATATACTGTACACAGGAAAAAAGTGCATACAATTATTTGATTATGTTGTTCTTCTTGATGTTATGGCTATAGAATTCTGATACAAATAAATATTTTCTCTCTCAGAGAAGTAAAAACAGCCATCTAAGTCGTACTCAACAAATTCATAAATGGTGCTTGATTCTCCTGCCACAAGGAACTCTAATATCGGTGCAAGTTCATAAAATTAATGCACTGATAATGGTTAAACATAGATTATGAAAGGATACTAAAGGTTCTATATAAATATCTTTTTGGGTTGTTTTAAATTGTTATAATGGGCCTTTCTATGTGTAAAGGCTCAAAAAAAAGTATGATTGAACCAATTTATTTTCACAACAACAAAATTTATTTAGTAAGAGAAGAACTGATTATTTTTTCATATATTTCAAAAGCCTGTACAAAGTTATCTGGCTCAATCAGATTCATTCTGGCTATAAGGGTTGTGATGTGATTTGCAGTCGTTAGATAGGAAGCCACAGCATCATCAACTGAATAACCATCCATTGATCTAGGGAGAGTAAACACAATGGAGCACAACTGCCTGAAAGCAACATTGGCCGCTGTCAGGGTTGCTACCTTTTCACAAGCCATAGTGTCTGCATGCTGCTGAAGATCATCATCAATTGTGCACAGCAAATGTGGAGTTCCTATTTATGACAAAAAAAATAAATGAGTGAAAAGAGTAAACTGTAAATGAGCAATCTTCATAATACCATGTACGGTATGCAAAATACATATAATAAACTAAAAAACAAATTAGACAATGGGTTAGGTTTGGCAGATGTTATCATCTCAGAGGGAAATTCGTTTGCAGTGGTAAAGTGTAAAAGCACAGAATATTGTTACACAGATACAGGAAAACAAGCCAAGACTAATCACATGACAGGAAGTCAGTACACACTCAAAGGCACACACAAGATTCCTACAAAGAAAATTTATTTTAATAGTACCTAATAACTCTTACAACTGCTGTAATTCAAAATGCCTATAACTCTGGGAATCAAAGAATTCTCAAAACTATTGATCTTAAATAATTTAGAACCTTAATCTACAGCCTTATGGTAACAAATAAAATGTGGGAAACAGAAGGTTGCCCTGTGTGAAAGAACTGAGCTAACCTTCTAACTTTTTTTGTGATGTAGCTCGGTGAGAGAGAAATTTATTGCTACTTTTGACAGTGTTGTTTATACAGTTTATGTTCTTCAAGGCTGAAGTTTTTGAGCTAATGGATAAAACCAAATGTGACAAAAGAATTAATAGGTGGCTTAAATATGTTATCATAGTTTTGTCCAAAATAGTTTAAACATAAAACCTTATCAGGTAAGCATGAAAATAGATTTGGATAGGCTGTGTTTAAAGATAACATTACCAGATGGAGGACAAAAATAAAGCATGTCTGGTTTTCCAAATGGTCCTGCAACTAGAGTCTGCTTAAGAATCCTGTGGTTGTTATATTCAATGCGCTCAGAGTAAAGCTGCCTTTCAATTAGAGGTAAAAAGCAATATTAGACACAGTGTCTGAAACAGATGGAAATGTATAAAAAACTTTTTTTCAATTTTCTTATTAAACTGTTTTATAGTGATGTAGACAACTATCCTAGTGTATCCAAACACAAGCAATTGTGGATAGCATGGCAGTCTTGTTGTATTCTCTCACAGGTTCACACAATTACAAAATTCACCAAAACTTTGGGATGCCAGGTAACCTAAACACATGTATATGTGATGCAAAGGAAAACACGTTTCTGGAAAAAGCTACTCTTATATGTGGTTATCATGAAGATTCCATATAGATAGGTACCAGGCCAATACTTCCTACTGGCAATACAGTAGAGCTAAATACTGAACCATTATAATGCTAAAAAATACAGCATTTTTGTTGATTACTTCATAAGGTCCTTCACAAAATAAAAATCTTTATTTCCAAAATACATTGACTCATATTTTTCAATTTTCAGATGCTCTTCCATCATAGGCTGCATTAATAATGGAGACAAGTCAAGAGTACAGGATGTTTGTAGAGGAGTTTCTTTTGTGGTGCCAGGACAACCTGCAACTCCGTATCAGCAAGACAAAAAGCCTTTGACCAGTCACCATCTGGGGAAGGACGTGGACGTGGAAGAGGAACAGAGCTACAAGTACCTGGGGATTCATATAAACAACAAACTGGACGGGTCTGACAACACAGTGTCTCTGTACAAGAAGGGCCAGAGCACAGTGTACTAGCTATGGAGTCTCAGGTCTTTTGATGTGTGCAGCAAACTGTTGGAAATGTTCTGCCAGTCCATAGTAGCCAGTGTGGTGTTCCATGCTGCAGTCTCCTGGTGAAGCAACCTGAGCACAAACAAAGCACAATGCCTCAACAAACGTATCAGGACAGCCTGCTCCATCACAAGGCAAACCCTGGACACACTTTACATCTTACTTGAAGAAGGGGCTTGGGTTGCCTTGAAAGCTTGCATATTGTAATCTTTTTAGTTAGCCAATAAAAGTTTGATTTTGCTGAACTTTTCATTACATTCATAATGGCTAACACGGTATAACACCCTAGTCCCATGGGATTAATAAAGTAAATCTAATCTAATAGTATTTAGTTCTTGCTCATCCTGTTCTTTAAACAAGAATTCAGTCTCCATTATGTAAATATAATTTTTAAATTGAAAAATATCAACTAATAAATAGATAAGCATTTACATATATACAGTGTATATGAATCAACTTATACATATATATGTATATATATATATATTTTTTTTAAATAAATGTACAATACATACCTATATATGGGATTGGATAGTTCCAAAATTTCAGATTCCAATATTGCCAGTCAAAAAGGCAAAATTTCTTGCTAAATTTTGCTAAATTTATGCTAAAAATACTATATGTAATCATTAGTTAATCAAAAAGACACTTATTACATCTACATTACACACCTCAAAATGTTTTTGCCAGAAAGTTATCCATGATTTTTTAGGTATCCATTAAAGTACTCTACTTGCTTTTAGAAATAGTTTTTCCCGCAAAATATTAAATCCAGTCATTTAAAATCCTGTCAGCAAACACTCACAAGGGATATTGTCACACATCATATTACTTGTGATAGGCTTTATGATGCAGTAATTGTTGAAAGCATGTGCATTTTCCTACTGTACATAGCGTTTTCATCTTTAAAGATAAAGCCACAATAATCTATATATATAATTCAATAAGACAAGACAACCATGGAAAGCACGCCGGAAGGGGTGTGGATTCACTAAGCCGGCGACAAGTAAGACACCTATGGCGCACGCAGGAAGGAGCCACGCCCACCAACTCCAAGACCATTGGATACGACGACAACTCGCAGGGCCACGCCCACCAACTCAGACGTGACGACACAGAAAAAATGGCGTCATTTATATTCGTCTGTCGTAGAGGCCACACGCAGTGTAGGTTAGGTTAATGTCATGTGCATGTCATGTACCTCCGAGCTACGTTGACTGTTCATAAAGGCATGTTTCTCGCGGAGGTGAATCTCCATATGCAGCGTGTGAAACGGTTTGCAAGGGGTATCCCATGGAATCCTTAAAACAATCCTTTACAACTGAGGTTAAAGCACAATGAAGTAAGCAGTCTTTAAAAAACGACTTTTCGGTTACGACGCACGACCACATGCACCATGGCAAACTGTTTTACACGCTACATACAGCTATTCGCATCTGCGACAAACATGCATCTTCTTAGATGCTCCTGCAGGAACACGGAAGACGTTTTCCTGCCCACCAACACCGGCCAGCATCTACCCTCGCTCTCTAGGCATTCACACTGCCTGCCCATTTGCCCGGACGCAAAAACTCACCAACCACCCAGTTAGTCCCTTTCATCTGTGGTAAGAGTCCACATGCACGTCTGAGTCACACGGCGTTTGTTAGGCCGCGGGTTCACTATTGTGTTGTATTTTGCTATCTCCAGAGTTCCATCTTTTTTTTCACTTACTGTTGTATTCTCACACCAACCCGTTTTAGACATCCGTGTCTTTCCAGAAGTGTTTAGCATTCAATAAATAATTATGCATGAGATTGACCACGTGTCTACCCAGCGCAGAGAGGCGTGGGTAAGCCGTTGAACCACGTTCGGGCTGCAAGCCATGGAATTCTACTAAGTGTGACTCATACGCTCCCACTCATTACGTCCCTACCCTTTGTACACACCCCCCTCCTACCGTGGTTGGGTATCTTGGTGGATTATATATAGAAAAGTAGCCAAAACCAAGGCGTATCCCATGAGGTCCTTAAAACATTCCTTTACAACTGAGGTTAAAACACAATGAAGTAAGCAGTCTTTAAAAAACGAGTTTTCGGCTACGAGACACAACCGCGTGCACCATAGCATGCTGTTTACATGCTACATACAGCAATTTGAATCCGCGACAAACATGCATCTTCTTAGATGCTCCTGCACTTTGTTCACACCCCCCTCCCACCTCGCTACTACCGTGGTCAGGTGTCTTGGTGGATTATATATAGAAAGGCAGCCAAAACCGCACAGAGCAATGAAAAGTCTAGAGTTCCATCTTTTCATTCACTTTCTATTGTATCCTCAAACCCTCCCTTTTAGACAACTGTGTCTTTCCAGAAGTGTTCAACCATCAATAAATAATTATGTGGCGTTTGTTATGCCGCGAATTCACTATTGTGTTGTATTTTGCTCTCTCCAGAGTTCCATCTTTTCATTTGCTTACTGTTGTATTCTCACACCAACCCGTTTTAGACAACCGTGTCTTTCCAGAAGTGTTTAGCATTCAATAAATAATTATGCATGACGTTGTGCGTGTGTCTACCCGGCGCAGAGAGGCGTGGGTAAGCCGTTGAACCCCATTCGGGCTGCAAACTGTGGAATTCTCACTAAGTGCAACTCATACGCTCCCACTGGTTACGTCCCAACCCTTTGTACACACTTACCTCCCACCTCGCTACTACCGTGGTCGGGTGTCTTGGTGGATTATATATAGAAAAGCAGCCAAAACCACACAGAGCAATGAAAAGTCTACGTCAGTCACAGGTACATCTGGACTGTGTAAAGACAACGACTCAAGTGACGAGTTGGAGGGGGACACATGAGCGGGCAGTGCATACTGAACGAGAAATCAGCAGACTAGCATGACAGACGGAGCTGAATGGACGTCCTTCTCCTCTCCTCCTGTTCCATACTCCACGCCGTGCACCCCCATCCCTCCGTCTGGCAGGAGAAGGCGCGAGGACAGTCCGCCAGTTTTCAGTCATGGACGATTGTGTGTTGGTTCGTTCCATGCATTGTTACAATGTTGCTTGTCTTGCTGATTTATTACATTACAGATTTTTCAAATGTTACTTTTCTCCCTGTGCTTAAAAATCATTAAAAAACCATCCTGATTATGCGGCGTATGGTACGCCGCGGGTTGGCTAGTGAAATATAAAACAATATGATGTTTTTTTATACTTACTTGATTATGTATAGACTTCCCATATCTGAAACTGTTAACTCCTGCTAAGCTTTCATAGTGACGGTATCTAAAAGACATCTGTATAATGGCAACTAAAGAATTTTTACAACCCCTATCTGCTCTCACAAAGAGTGGACAACCTATAGCCATAGCAATTCAAAAATAAATTAACACAGTAATTTAAAGCACACAGCCAGAAAAGTGCTCTATAAAATATTAAGAAAATCTTCTAATAATATACAGCTAAATAAACTCATCATAGGAATTAGCTTGAAGCAAAAGTAAATGTTTCACCATTTTCTGTTTCCACAACATCAAGAAAATATCTAGCAATGAAATGTGGATTCCGATTGTAGGTCCCTGCATGTAGCCATATAACACATCTTGAATATCTACATAAAGATATGAAAATATGCAAAAAACATACACAGAGAATATAAATATTAACAGAACAGTATTGATCACAATAATACCGATTCAGCTTGTCTCTACATACCCATCAATATACAGATGAATCCAGATTCCATAAAAACACAATTTATCATTTCCTATAACAAACTAAATTCAAAAAATGAACCCTGCAAACACAGTAATAACATTGCATCCACATTAAAAACAGTGGGTTTAAAGTACCTTGTAAGAATCTCAGATTTCACAGTTTTGCACTTTCTATTCTTATCATATGGCTCATGTACATTAGAAAAAAACAGAAAAACAAAGCCAATATAAGACATGCCATCAATGTGCCATGTGTGATTGGGGCCCTTTGTTGAGTACTGGCATCTCAGAATTTTGAGATTTCCTGGCTGTCGTCTGTGCAGCCCCCTTGCATCCAATTGACGCATTACTTCATGTACATCATTTCTACAGAAAAAAATTAAAAAATAATTTTAGAAGTCACATATTTAAAGAAGGGAATGTGTGTATATTGTTAACCAAGTAGTTAAAGAAACAACATAAATAATAGATAAAACATGAAACATGCTGTAGAATTAGACACAGGATACCGATTGCATGGTCGAATACCTCTGAAGTCCCTCACACGTCTATACATAGCTCAAACACCTTTCATTGGGGGCCACTTTTTTAATTCACTCTAAGATACAAAAATAATTTTAATATTATTAATTCACTTAATGATCACCTCCGTAATCAAGGGGTCAGTACTACTGGTACCTTAACTGCAGCAAAATTTTCATTTTTAAGGCAGTCATTACTCCTTATGAACAATTTTATTGTGTGCAAAAGTCTTCTCAGTTGGTGATCACTGAAAATGTTACAGAAACTTATCATGTCCTTCTGCTCTTTAAATCTTAAAACAATGCATAATATTTATAATTGGTGGAACGTTTATGTCGTAGTCATCTGTTGCGTTAACTCACTAAGAAATATATTATCTTAGATAAAATTTGATAAAAAATAATTTGCATAATGTTTGTTCTACCAAAAATTAATTTATAGACTGAGAAAAATATTAATGCTTAATACTGAACTACAGTATGTTTTTACACAATACACACTAAGTGAACCAATTACAATAGCTTATGGTACAATGAAATTTGGAATTAAAAATGATTATGAATGACCTTTCCCACAGTATAAGGATATAATCCAAAATCTTATGAAAAATTAATGAAAATATTTAACTTACGATATTTTTCCTCCTCCAAACACTTCAATTACATTAACCATCTCCTTCCGAGTATACCCTTGCTCAGATAGGTTTCTGATAATACGCAAACCTATAACATGAAACATTTCTATACCAGAACTGTACATAGTAATTCAGAATTTTAACAAAAATGTGTTTTATTCAAACAGTGTTCAAAACATATTAACTTCCTTACGGGATAATTCATTGTGAGGTATGTTTACAAAATTTAAATTACATCACAATTGTATTATTAAGGCTAGTTACTTACGATCATGGTTCTTTACTCCAATGGCATGTGAATCTGTGATACAAAACAAGATATGCACAATAAATTAACACAGTAAATACATTTTATTGAAAAAATAACGTCTGTAGAAAGCCATGCATTTTGTTAACGGAACTTTCATAAGTATGCAACTTTATAAATATTTTCAATAACTGGCAAGTGGTTATACTACTGATAGTCAAGTATCTATGTTGTGTTTCTAAAATTACATTTTAAATATCAATGTTGTTTATTTTCAGAGAACTGAAATATTACTGAAGAAAGAAAAAAAAAACTAAAACGGCTAAATGGGGCTATGTATGCAAACTTAAAAGGTTTAAATAAAACAGAAATATATACCTTTACTTTTACTTCCTTGGCTTGTAGAGGGCTTATCCTATAGCAAAGCACTAACCTTTTCATGAAAGCCCCTTTCTGTCAATAAGCTTTAAAAACAAGTGTAAAGATATTGACAACAAGCTACACAAACTCACCAAGACATGGAATCGTTTAAATCAAGGCACTGTGCTACCTTCTTCCAGTTCGGCTCTAAGGCGTTCATATTTTTCCAAAGCAGTTCTGGTCTCCATCGGCATCTGTAGCTAAGTCGAAAAACACCATACCATACTATTAGTTAATGAGTAACACATTTCTACATGTATTGTAAGCATGCAATACAAATGATAATATGTTGCGCTTATTTATCTGGTGTAACGAAATTTTCGCGCATTAAACGGCTGAAGTGGTTTGTGGCCTTCAGAATGAAAAAACTTTGCATTTATCTTTTTAATAAAAGGTGAGCTTTTAAGACTGAGAAATCGCCCCATAAATGTACATATTTTATTGCACACGTGTCAATATGCATGCTTACACAGCATTAAAAGACACTCAACAATTAACGTCATTTACCTTCTTTCCCACGTTTCAGTTGTGCTGTAAATTCTTACCGTGACAAATATTTCGGCGAATGAACTTCCTTAGCGAAAATGCTGTGATGGGTGGGGTGAGGTGTGGGGGATGACGGAGAGCTGAAGGCGGATGACGGAAAACTGACATTGGAGAATTACGTAAATATACAGTACATGACGTCTGGTTACGAGAACGGTTTGTGCAGCATCAATGTAACCTGGCAAACAAGAAGAGTGGACTGGAATGAATATGCGTGAACAATAACGACATCACTGGTCAGTCGGGGCACTAGACACTGTTCATTGACCATGTACACTGTGCAGCTGTTTCATTCAATACAACTAACCAAGTAGAGTAAAGACTCGGCATTAAATTTTGCGTTAAGTTTGAACATTCGTCTGCAGAAACTATTCGGATGATTCAGAAGGCTTGCGGGGACAAACCCCCCAAACACAGACCAGATCTGGCGCCCTGTGACTTTTGGCTTTCCAGAACCCCCCGCGATAGATGAAAATCCGCGAAGTAGAAACCATATGTTTGTATAGTTATTTTTATATATTTTAAGCCCTTATAAACTCTCCCACACTGTTAACATTATTAGAGCCCTCTAGACATGAAATAACACCCTTTAGTCAAAAGTTTAAACTGTGCTCCATGACAAGACAGAGATGACAGTTCTTTCGCACAATTAAAAGAATGCAAATATATCTTCTCTTCAAAGGAGTGCCCGCATCAGGAGCAGAGAATTTGAGAGAGAGAGAGAGAGAGCGCTCGCTAAGAAAAGCAATCAATCAAAAAATCAATACGTGTGCTTTTAAGTATGCCGAAGCACCGCAATAAAGCGGCATTTTTAGAGGAGCGTCAGTATCTTCTAAGCAAACAGCCCCTCTGCTCACACCCCCTCCATCATGTGCAGAGAATGTCAAAAAGAGAGAGAGAGAGAGCGCGAGATTAAAGCAAACAATCAAAAAATCAATACGTGTGCTTTTGTGCTTTTAAGTATGCCGAAGCACCACGATAAAGCAACATTTCTTAGAGGAGCGTCCGTATCCACTAGGCAAACAGCCTCTGTGCAAACAGCACCTCTGCTCACACCCCCTCCGTCAGGCGTAGAGAATGTCAGAGAGGGTGAGAGAGAGGCAGAGACAAGCAAACAATCAAGCACCGCACGGGAAGCATATCTTATAGCATTGAGGAGTTTTAGTTAATATTTAATACATGCTCTGATTGGGTAGCTCTGATTGGGTAGCCATCTGCCAATAGCGTCCCTTGTATGAAATCAACTGGGCAAACAAACTGAGGAAGCATGTACCATAAATGAAAAGACCCATTGTCCGCAGAAATCCGCGATCCAGCGAAAAATCTGTGATATATAATTAGATATGGTGACATTTACAATCCGCGATAGAGTGAATCCGCGAAAGTTGAAACACGATATAGTGAGGGATTACTGTATATATATACAGTATATATAGGTCAAATCACATTATAGTGAATACACTGAAGAAAAGGGAAATGGCAGGTTGTTACATTTACAAAATTGTATTTACTTTATATTACATTGTCACACACGTTCGAGTAGGAGGCAGCTGTAGGGCCTGAGTATTTGTAATAAAACATCCGACCAGTAGGCGGCAGAGTGCGCTGACTGTCTTTGTCAGTTCCCTACAGACATTTCCCAAGAAATCTTGCAAGGTTCTGGTGCCTCAGAAGACATCACTTCCGGTGTCGGTCCCTTTGCTGACATCACTTCCGGCACCGGGCCATTTGCTGATGTCACATCCGGTCCAGACAACATCACTTCTGATTCTGGCCCTTTTGATGATGTCACTTCCTATACTGGCCTTTAAAGTTTACCATCTTTGTCTCTTGTGGTCAGTTCTGTTTTGGACTCTGTTCTATGCACATTGTGCTACTTATTTCGACTTTTGCAGCTGGGTAAAACAATATACGAATTGCTAACCCAAATCTTTATGACTTCTTGAACTCATTGTTGTCACAACATGCATTGTTTATGTTACACTTTTGAACAAAACTTGATCATGTTTAATTTATTGAATCTTGTGGGATGTACAATATACTAATTTCAGTCATCTAGGTAGAAGTCCAAATAGTTATATTTGGTCCTCACTGGAAATTTATAGGCACCAAACCGAGGGTGGATAACTTGGTTGGAAAGTCAAAAGAAGCAACAGGTTGTGGGTTTGAGTTATTGTCGCCAGTTAAGAGCAAAAGATTTGTGAAATAAAAGTTAAAAACAAAAAATGCACACACATAAGAAATATTCAGATTTCATTTAAAACACTTAATCACACAGTATAATGTTACTCCGTTTTGCATTTTTCCACTGTATTCTCTTTTAATGTTTTATCAAACTATACTCCCTAACTACCATCACAAGTCAGTAAATGTACTATTAAGTTGTCTAGATTTACTTGATTATTAAGAATACGTTTACATACATAACAACAAAAAAAAAAGTTCTGACTTTCGTTTCGGGTCAACTAATTTCAGCATTGCTGTTTATTAGTATTATCATAATATTCCTCAACCAGATAAATACTATTAATATTGACAAATAAACATTACACCCGAATACAATACAATAAAGTTGCTAAATTTTCTTGTTTGAAAACTAAAAAATATATATATATTTACTTTGTGAAAGAAGGTGCCAAGCAGCAATTTTTGCACTTTATATTTCACTAATATTTAACATTTATTCAATATTATATACAATTACATAAATATAAATAAATGTATTTTATAATATAACACTCTATCCATGGTGCATTTTGTGTTCGTATCTAGTTATACATAGGTCATGGCATTCTGGCACAGGCAAAGAAGCAGTGTTCTTGTACAACTCCTGTACATTTCAGCTTTTGAATACTAATCTTTTGTATTTTTGTTGGTTTGTATTGTTTTTACCAAATAAAACTAGTTTTGATATAAGCAAACCTGTTTATTTGTTATTAATAACTTTTAACATGAACTATAAAATGATACTGGAACAAGTATATTTGACAACCTCAAAAGGTTATAACTAAGTAACTCGGTGAGGTGCATTTTTTAAAAAGTTAATAAAAAATTGTTAAAATATTATGCTTTATTGACATGTTCATTTAACATAGCATTATTAATTTCACAGAGAATGAAAAAGTTGAATTCATTTTATACAAAAATATGTTGTTTCAAGATATATTAATTTAGTCTAAGCCTAAGCCTAATTGAAGTATTTTTGATAAAAACAATTTTATTATGTGCAACCAATTTTTTTTTTTTATTGTAATTTGACATGCCATTAGCATTCAATGCACTGAGGTGACAAAATTTCCAGTGTAAAGGATACTTTCCTTGGTTCTGGACAAACATTCATACAATATCATGTAAAATTAATTTTGTTTTAACAAAATTTAAATTTCAATATAACAAACATTTTTGGGCCAAAAATTGCCACTGAAGATAATAATACAATGCAAAAAAATACTTAATTTCATGCCCACACTTTCTGCACCGAGTCTCAGCAACCCAGCAATAGGCTGTCACAATGAGGCAGACAGTCTGTTGCAACATTTCTGGTCTTTATGGCGGGTATGACATCATACACATAGCCAAATGTGTACCAAATGACCGCGTGGGCAGTAGTGTAGTGTGTGGATACTGTAACTTCATGTTTCTAAGTGGTTCTCAAAGTTTTTTTTGAAATGACCAAAAACAAAAAAGTGAGGAACACTGTAAATTTAAGCTGAAAGAAAGATTAAAAATCTTGTAAAAAGTTGATTCGGGAATGAAGAAAAATGACATGGTGAAAGCATTCAGAATTGCGCCATCAATGCTCTCAACAAATTTGAAGGATCAGAAAAAAAAGTAGAAGTCAAAGTTAAAGATTGGGCATTGGGACCTGAATGAAAAAAAAAAAATTTGGTAAGCTGCGCTTCCAAAGGGGGGCATGATTGAAAATGTTTTTGTGAACAACTGGCTTAAGGCATCACTTCCTGGCTCTTCATTAGAACTGCTTTACACAGTTCGTATATGTGGGGAATTTAAGGTGACCATCAATTCTGTGTTGTCTGTATCCCAGAACCCCCTTCCGCATATAGAGGATCTGTTTGTAGGCCTTGCTGGTGGACAGAAATTCAACAAAACAGACCTGTCCCAGGCACATCTCTGCATGCATGTCAAGCCAAAGTCTAGAGAATTGTTAACTACTGTGGTCCCCAGCCGGGGCTGGAGCCCGGCCGGGACGCCCAGGAGGAGGAGAGGAGGGCTTGTGCCTCCTCCAGACCGCAAGGGGGCGTCCGTCCTGGTTATATTGAAGACCACACGTACAAGGCTTGGAAGCCCAGCCCTGTAGGGACCCGTGGTCACCGCCAGGCGGCGCCCCGATGCCGGTTTACCCCGTGTGGTCTTTGGCCGGTGATGGAGCCCGGCCGGGACGCATTGGAAGACCGGAGGAGGGCGTGTGCCTCCTCCAGACCGAGAGAGGGCGTCCGTCCTGGTTATGCAGGAGGCCTCGGGTAGGGGGCTTGGAAGCCCAGCCCTGTAGGGACCTGTGGCCACCGCCAGGTGGTGCCCCACTGCCTATTGATCCCGGGAGCCCATCCGGGTTCCCATAAAAGGGGCCGCCTCCCTCCAGTCAGTGGCGAAAGTCGGGTGGAAGAGGACTGAGCGAGAGGAAGGACTGGAGGCGGCCAGGAGAAAAGAGGCACAGGACTGTGTGGCCTGGACTTGGGGGAATCGGTGCTGAAGGCACTGGGGTTCGTGAGTGCACAGAACATTGTATATATTATAAATAAACGGTGTGTGGGTGAAAATATGTTGTCCGCCTGTGTGTGTCCGAGCCAGCGTTCACACTATGTTGGCACCTATGGTTCTGTTCCATTACTGCTGTCTACCATTTGGAAGCACCTCGGCTCCAGATCTATTTCAAGGATTAATGAACCAAATCTTAAGTAGACGTCCAGAGCTCCAGTGTTATTTGGATGACATTCTTGTGACTGTAATGAATGAAGAAGAACACCTTTGACACTTGCATACCACCCTTCAGCACTTAAAGGAATATGGCAGAAGGTCTGTAAAAATAAAAGTGAGTTATTCCAGTCCTCTATAGAATATCTGAGACATATAACTGACTCTTGTGGATTGCACAAGGCACCCTCAAATGGACAAGTAATTTTGGACGTGCCTTCTTCTCAGAATATGAGCCAATTATGTTAATTTCTGGGACTTCTCAACTATTACGGAGAATTTATTCTACATTTGGCAACTCTTTTGAGCTCTTTTTGGACAGAAAAACGTAGAAAAGCTTTTTACCAATGCAAAAGATGCTTTTGTAAAAGTAATGGACATGTTTCTTACTGGTAAAAGTCTTAGCACCTCAACGGAACTAAAAATCTACTTCTCTGTGCAGGTAGGTTGTCTTCTTCGGGATCGCCGTGTCATCATCCCTCCACCACCGAGAAACCTTTTGATCCTGTGGCTGCATGCAAGTCATGCTGGCATTCTCTGCATGAAGGAGATAGCAAGGAGATATTTTTGATGGCCAGGATTAGCTGGACATATTGAGGTGATGGCCAAGGCATGTTCTTCCTGTCAGAAGACTGGAAATACCCCACAGTTGGTGCCACTTCACCCAAAGGACTGGCCTGAAAACAGTTGACAGCATATCCACGTGGATTTCATAGGCCAATGTGAAGAAAAGGTGTTCCTGATGGTAGTGGATGCCTATAGTGTGGCCTGAGGTTTCTGTTACACACTCAACAACTGCTGCGGATTCAGTGCTATGCTGGTTCCGATTTTCTAAATGTGTATCTCTCTCCTAATCCATTTTTCTTCAGTATATACAATTGTTCAATAGTTCATTCAATGGAACTTTACTTGGTTTCCTCACCACCACCACATCTCTGTATATATCAAATCTAATGTTTGCTTGTATGTCTGCATGTCTGTCTGCTTTTCACGAGAGAACTACTTAATGGATTTAGATCAGGTTTTTTTCAATAATTTGCTTGAACATTCTTGTTGATTTTGCGACTTCTCTCATCGCGCTATGAATCATAGTTCGTTTGCGGAATCAATTTATTTGCTCCAATCAAAGAGAGAGGCTGCGGGCCAAGAGGAGGGGGAAAGCCCATTAAAGTTGGTCTACCTCTTGTCACGTGTTGGAGTGTACCTTGACTCCACTTAGCTAGCGATACCTGTTTGCTCAGCAGACATTATCATCTAGAGATTGTTAAGGAGTAACTTTTGACGTTTTTGAGTGATCACAGCTGAGTGTGTTTTAGAGGGTAGCTGGTGATTAGCAGAGATATCATGGCCACACAGGGGACGCTCTACCATCAGAGCTGAACATGATCAGATACAGTGCTAACGTCTGACGATGGAGCGTACCTACCTTCCGCTTGGCCAGAGATACCTTGCCAACGTTTTACATTTTTGGCAAAGAGATCGCAGCTACATTCTCGCCCCTGATAGCAAAACCAATAATATTGAATTTTAAGAGGCCCTTGGATAGGAAAGCTATCAAAATAAATTCTTATCAATACAAATTACATTTTTTTAATGATTTTTAAAATTTGTCCTGTTTTACTGCTATGTGGGCGGCGCCCCGGGGGACAGCTAGTTTTTTAAGCAAATGTCTTTGGATCTACCACCAACAGTAACCCTGCACTTTAAGGATCCTCTTCAATTTTATTTGTCTGCAAAAACTTTTGAAATTGGTGTTCATACTGCATGTGTCAAATGCTGCTGTACAGGGAGATTTCAACCAAACTTGTTTATTTCATCTGTTCCTGATCGCCACTATTGTGTCTTTTTCACAAATTGAGATGGGACACAGAATAACAACAGGTGTCATCTTTCTTTATTCAATAGAGCAAGAAAAATAATTGAATCTTCCACAAATTAGAAAAAAAAACAAAAAACCCACAGCTTCCTGACTGTCAGTCTCATTCCTTGTCTGTATCACCCTTTACAGACATGCATTTTCCACATTTTCCTTTTTTATATCCCACCCTTTACTTTGCTTTCTTTCTCAGGATGTACCAAACTGTAGATTTTGCCACTCGTAATATTGTAGCAATTTCTTGGATGGGTTTTTTCTGTTTTCGCAGCTTAAGGATGGCTTCTTTCACCTGCATGGAGAGCTCCTTTGAATGCATGTTGTCTGTTCACAGCAAAATCTTCCACATGCAAGCACCACACCTCAGATCAACTCCAGGCCTTTTATCTGCTTAATTGATAATGACATAACGATGGACATGCCCACACCTGCCCATGAAGTAGCCTTTTAGTCAATTGTCCAATTACTTTTAAGCACCTGAAATGAAGGAATTTTGTTAAAAAAATGCTTAAGTTGCCTCACATTTTTATGCAATTGTTTTGCTCACCCCACTGAATTAAAGCTAAAAGTCTGCACTTCAGCTGCATCTGAGTTGTTTCATTTAAAATTCATTGTGGTAATGTACAAAACCAAAATTAGAAAAAAGTTGTCTCTGTCAAAATATTTATGGACCTAAATGTATGTTAGTGGCAATGGGTGAAAAGCTGATATTATATAGAACGCCTAGGCATTTTGTAGAATTAGTGACATTTTTAGGCAAAGCATGCAATGTCTGTATTACTTGAATATGCTATATATTTCCCTGAGGCATTATATATAATACCTAGGCATTACACAGAATGACAAATAAAGTATTTAGGCTTGGCATTGCATACAATGCCTAGGAAATGTTTGAAATTTTAATCGTTTGACATCCCATTTTCTGCGTTCCATAGATTTCTTAGGCATTCTACACAATACCTAATTTCACACATTGACGGTAACATATATGCAACACAGATTAGAACTAAAAGATACACTTCTATAGTTGTTATACAGGGAGATTCACTCACAAGAGACCCCAGATATCCTGTAATAACTCTTGCTATGACAAAACAATCTGAACAAAACAACGTGCAATATGCTCCTCAGTATATGGAGCTTCAAACAATCCAGAAATACTCAAAGGAAAAGTCTTATTAGGAGAACACTGTGGAAGATTTGAAAGAAAACATTCAACATGAAATTGCTGCTTTTCCCCCAAGATACTTGCCAATACTTTCAGGAACTTGGAGCACCATGTCAAAATGTGTCTGGCAGAAACCACTTCCAGCATCACATGTAAGGCAATTGATTACACATACGTCAAGGTATATAGCGTATTTTTTTGTAACAGGAATTACAACAGAATATTTGGAGCATCTTTGGAGTGAATCTCCCTGTATTTAATGTAACTTAGAATATTTTAATATATGCATTATAGTTGTTTTTTCATAATATCAGTTTACAAATTTATTAAAAATTCAGAAACTGAAATCTGTCATTCATAGAAGTATTCAGACCCTTTGGTGCATCATTTAAAATTATCCTCAGGTTTGTTCATCCTGTCTACTTTAATTCTCCTTGAGATGTTTCTAGGACTTGATTGGAGTCCACCAGCGGCAAACTGAATTGGTTTGACATTATTTTCAAAAGTCACCGTGGATCTCTGTATATGTACTGTATATGTACAAGTTCCCACAATTCACACTGCATGTCAGGACAAAAACCAAGCCATGAAATCCAAGTGTAGGCCTCCACAAATAAGTTGTGGTGATGTGTGGACAAGTGCAAGAAAATATAATCTTTTCTAAAGCTTTGTGTGTTCCCAGGAGCACAGTGACCTCGAAAACTGTGAAATGAAACACGTTTGGAACCATCAGGCCAAACTAAGTAACTGGGCAAGGAGAGTCATGATCATGGAGGTGACAAAGAACCCAATAGTCACTGTGGAAGAATAATGTTAGGGTAACATAGCAGTCATCTTAAAGAAATAGCATAAAGAGTTAATAAAAAAAAATCAGATAAAGGTCAAATGAAGAACAAAATGTACTGAAAGATGACTAAGAGATGACGAAGAAATCAGCAGATGTCCTGTAAAACAATCAGAATGGACCATTGTAATATGCACAGAAATTTCAAGGATGGTGGCTCAACTTCAAGGTATAAGAAGAACCAGAATGTAATATAATAGACTCTTATTTTATGTAAGTCATTTGGGTCTAAATCAAAGAACCATGCAGAGTAAAATGTATGCATTGATTGACACTGTATGTAAATTCAATTGTTTATAAAATGAACCTCTATTCTTTGTTTCTCCAATCATTCAGACCAGGTTGTAATGGACTGCTTTGGAAGAATGCTCCCTCCAAGGCAGGAGAGCCACAGTGGCTGCAGGTTTTCATTCTAACCCTTTTCTTAATTAGTGACCTGTTTTTGCTGCTAATTAACTTCTTTTTAATTAATTGTAATCTTCTTGATCTTGAAGACTCTGACCCCTTAATTTTTTCTTTTTCCTTAATTAGCTCCCAAACAATAATAAGATAGAAAATGAGCCAAAACATGACCAACAAACTGTGTTGATCATACAATACTCATCCATCCATCCATTATCCATCCATCCATTATCCAACCCGCTATATCCTAACTACAGGGTCACGGGTGTCTGCTGGAGCCAATCCCAGCCAACACAGGGCGCAATGCAGGAAACAAACCCCAGGCAGGGTGCCAGCCCATCATACAATATCTGAAAATAAAGAAAGGTGAAGGTCACAGGAATGCTGATCTACTCAGGTTCACAAAACATTTTAACAGTGCTCTTAGAAAAGAGGAAACCTACAATTTCAGAAATGTCTGCTATTAAGCAATGAGAGCAGCAACAAGTCATGGAATTAAACAATTTTAATTGTTAGTTTAATTAACAACAAGAGTCAGCGCCTAATTAAGCAACTACTTGGAGTGAAACTGGTTGGAGTCGGAGGTCCTGACTGAGTTGGTCTTTTGTTAGTTGACTCACTTCTCGTTAATTTCTGTTTTGGTGCCATTTAAGGAAAGAAATGAAGCAATTCAGAAGAGCGATGAAGAAATGCAGGAGAAGAAATCTTAACAAAATACATGTCAATTAAAATTAAGTCAAAAGAAGTTAATTAGCAGCAAAAACAAGTCACTAATTAAGAAAAGGGTTAGAATAAAAATATGCAGCCACTGCGGCCTTCCTGGCAGACCTGGCACTGCTCATCATCTGCCTACATTACTCTCATAATACTCTTGTAGCTCACCCCCCCATTCCCCCACCAACTTCTAGTGAACACGGATGTTGCCACCAAATTTACGTAGCAAAGAAGCTGCTACACTTTTAAAATGAGGGACGGATAGAATGAGGCCAAAACCTAAGACCTACTGTGTTTCCACCCTACCAACCGAATTTTAACAACACCCCAGGAAAATGACCATACAGATTAAACCGAATTTTAACAACACCCCAGGAAAATGACCATACAGATTAAACACATGTTGTGGAGAAATCTTCAGAAAAAACGAGCAGAGTCTTCAGAAAGGCAGTCAGAATTTAGACTTAATTGCATAGCATAGAATATGTACAATTGCAGAGCACATAAATCCTGTCTCAGTTCATGAAGTGAGCCCCAAGTGTTCGGTGAGCCCTGAATATATTACAGTTCTTATCACAAAATGTTCCCCTCTCACATTAATTTCCCATCATCTTCTGTACAGGGTTTCTTCATGATGATGGCCTCATTCAGCACCTTTTCTCATAGCAATCGCCTGGTGTTCCAGACATTCTCATAACAATACCCTTGCCCCCATAGACATCCCCCATAATAATCTTCTTCCCAACCTTTCTTCTCATAACAACCACTTTGGCTCAAAGGACGGATTTGCCACCCGGAGGTGAGCATCACCTGACTACCCCTTCCTTCATTCTTACAGCCTAATCCTGACCTGTTAAGCCTTTCAGTTAACCAATTCTTAGACATTTCATAGCTAGGAGCACTAAAACTAATAATGAAGCACATTGATCCTTTATCAAAATTCTCAACACACATCCAACACACAAATATATAAATGTTTGTTATCTGCTAGAATAACTACTTACAAACACAAAAAAAAACAAACCCCACGAACAAACCCCCACATGACAATATTTACAGTCCTGGTAAAAAGTCCTTACTGTAAGTGATTGAAGTGGTTGTGGAAACATGAACTGCGGTTAAAGGATGGAAAGAAGTGCGGAACGCTCTTTTATAATAATCTGCTTCGCAGAACATGGAAAGTGAAATACTGTCCTACCACTGGAGTCCAGAAGAATAATCTTCAGAGGCACGACTCTTCTCAAAGAGCATCGATGGACTGCATTGGCAGGAAAAAGAACCCACCACCGTCCTTAAATCCAGTGGCTCAGCACCACCCTTCTCCGCCACAAATGTCCAGTTACTGAAAGGTTTAGGAGCTGCTGCTGATGATGTTGACTGGAAATTGGTACAATGAAAGAAAAAGTCCCATTACATCCTTCTATTCCGGTTTTATCTGTACAGCGCATACTAACCACACACTACAACTCCCATAAGCCCCTCTGCATCAGTGCAAAGCTGTTTAAAAGCACCGTCCCCCATTTAGAAACAGTTATCGGAGAAGCCGGTGGTGTTCTTCACATTTAACAGTCACTCAGCAGGACAAACATACAGACAAATAAGACTCCCTATGTGGTCCTGCTACACTCTTACATATATACGGTGATGCGTGATCCACTGTCTTGCACCCTAAAGAAGATACCGAGTCTAAGGGCTTCAAGAAAACCGCCTTTATTCCAATACAAACAAGAACAGCAAGGTTATTTATTCAAACAGGAGCTACCACTTCCTTACACCCAGATAGAGCAAACGAGCAGGGACAAGGCCTGGTTATAATGTTCCCTGTATCACCCACCAGGTGACAGACATATTATGCTGGGGAGGCTGCAAACTTGCAATTGCCTCGGTGATGCTGTGAACCTGCGGTTGCCTCGGCAATTAACAAGCAGCCACGTCAATCGCATTTGAGCATGCAGCCCCATTGGGAAGGGTCTCAAAAGAGCTCAGAAGCCTTACAACACTATCTCTTCAGTGAAGAGTGATGATAGCAGCACCATGTTATAGGGGTGCTTCTCAGTGGCAAGGATAGGGAAATTGGTCTTAATTGAGAGAAGAATGAATTCAGCGAAATATATCCCTTGGGGGAGAAAAAAAAGAGTGCATGGCACCTTACACTTGAAAGACAGCATAATAATAATGACCCAAATATACTGCCAGACAATTTTGGAGTGGCTTTGAGTCAGGTCTGTGACTGTCCTGGACTGGCCCAGATTTAAAATACATAGGACATCTGTGGAAGTTACGCAAAGATGGGAAATTCCATCAAGTACGTGGCAAATTTTAAAAACATAGAAGCCTAAGGAAATTGGTTTGGCCAACTAATATTCACTATTGTAGGAGACAAATTTATTAAAGTAATTAATGGTAAAATCCTTCAAGGTATTTTTTTTTTGCTGAATTTGAATAGAATGTAGGTTTCTTATAGTTACACAGACAATGGAAGATTCTGTCATACCCCTCCATTAGCTAACATGTTAATGGAATATTCTTATTGTTCAGCTCTACTACTGGTATGACAATACAATGATCTCAGATTGTAGTTGGACAGCTGAAAATGAAAAACTTTATGAAATGTAACCAAGACACTTAAGCCTTATCAACTTTATTATCACTATACTTTTTTGTAAACTGTTTTTTGTACTAGGGGGCTCTGCCATCTGCTCGCATCGCCAGCCTCTGGGTTTTGTTAACTAGATATACAATTTAAAGAGATTATTATTTCATTTCATTCATTTTTTTGGTTTTTGATATTCGCCAGTAATAAAACTGTAGTGATTGAGTTATTCCTCCTGGGGCTGCTTGTGCCATGCTGTGTGATCTGCATGTCACACTGCACGACGATCACTTAAAAGCCTGTGCAGCAGCTGTCCTATTGTCTCACTTCCTTGTCTCGCAGGACTTCAAAGTGTCTTCCGAGAAGATTTTTTTATTACAATATGGAGAGATATGAGGCATACTAATTTTTAACCTTTCCTGGTAGTTGCAGTTTGAACTATTTGGAAACCCTTGACAAATGCAGCTCCACTTCACTGTAAGGCAGAAAACTTCCAATTGAAATCGGCTCATATAACAGAAACTAAACGGAAAGAACTGAAGGAGCTCAGTTGAGGGAACGTACTTCTTCACTTACATACTAGCTTATTTTGTGAGCTTTCTGATTGGCCGTTCGAGATCGATAAAATCAGCAGGGCCAGCCCTACCATTTAGGACAGGGGTGTCCACCTCCGACCCTGGTCTGCTGCAGTGGCTGCAGGTTTTCCTCCCTGTTACTTTTTCAAATAGTAACCCAATTTCTGCTATTAATGGACTTCTTTTCGCTTCATTTTGTTTGCCTTTGATATTTAACCGTCCTCAGAATTGCTTTTTTCTTCAAATGGCAGCCAAATAAAAAGTAGACGTGAATTGAGCCAGCAGATGACCAGCTAAGATGGGGTTCTCAAACTCTAACCGGTTTCACTCCAACCATTTATTTAGAAGCTGATTCTTGATATTAATTTAACTCGTTATTTAATTTCATAGCTTGCTGGTGCTTTCATTCTACCACAGCGGGAAGCACAATCAAAATGTTTTGTGGACCTGATCAGATCAACAGTATTGAGAAATTTGACTTTCTTTATTTGAAGATATTGTATGATGGACACAGGTTAGCTGGTCATGTGTTGTCTCACTTTTTATCTTATTATTGTTTGGTTGCTAATTAAGGAATAAAAGAATTAACTAAGGGTTCAGTCAATCATTTCCCAACCCGCTATATCCTAACACAGGATCACGGGGGTCTGCTGGAGCCAACCCTAGCCAGCACAGGGTGCAAGGCAGGAGCAAACCCAGTCCATCACAGGGCGCAGACAAACACCCACACACCAAGCTAGGGACAATTCAGGATCGCCAATGCAACTAACATGTCTTTGGACTGTGGGAGGAAACCAATGCAGACATGGGTAGAACATGCAAATTCCATGGATAGAGGACCCCGAAAAAAAACCCAGGTCTCCTTACTGCAAGGCAGCAGTGCTACCACTGTGCCACAATGCCGCCTAATTAAGAGGTTTGAGTCTTAAATAAGCAAGTCAAAATAAGCAAGTGAAGCGAGCAGGGGGGAAAGCCCACTAGTTTCAGAATATTTTCTAAGATTTTAGATGTTACAGTGAAGGTAAACAACTTTCTTGTTTTGGAAGCCTGGTGTTAATTGGATTCCTGTCAGCTTTTTCTCAGTTTTATTCTCTAATCCCTCATTTTTGATAAAGGGGAAAACAAGCGTAAATACAGTCAGCTGAGGCAATTTTAATTACTTAGGAGTGTAGCATGGTGTCGCAGTGGTTAGTGCTGCTGACTCACTGCTCACTGACCATCTGCCGTCTGTGTGTGTAGCTTGCATGTTCTCCCTGTTTTAGGTCCTCCAACCTCCATTCACATCCTGTTGGTTAAATGAAGGCTCTAAATTGACCCGCCATAAGTGTTAGTCAAGGTTCGTCATTATGTGTTGCCTGGCTGCTTCCCTATATACTCAAGGTCCCATCTTGTAATTAACTGATAGGTTTGTAAAATGGACAGGTGAATGAAAGAATGTATAGACTCTTAAAAAAGGAATCTGTTTTCTATTACATTCAAATGAAATCAAAACTGTACGAGCGCACTTCTTTTTGTTTCTTATTTTGAAATTGAGACTGAAGGGAAGCTGATCTGCTACTATGTTAGAAATCCAGGAAACAAAATCTCAAGGCACAGCAACAAAAGATAAGTACAGGGAATGTTAACAGGAAGGGAAGAAGCCCTGAGACAAGTGTATTAGAGTATAGTGACTCCTGGCTAGTACATTTGCAGGACCCATCTGCCTACCAGCAGTATCGTAGTACGTCTGATTTTGATTTGTTTCTTTGGAATAGGAAGAGACCATTAGGAGCAGTCTGGCTGTACAGTAGTGGCCAAAAGTTTTGAGAATGACACAAGTGTCGGTTTTCACCAAGTTAGCTGTTTCAGTGTTTTTAGATCTTTTCATCAGATGTTTCTGTGGTATACTGAAGTAAAACTGCAAGCATTTCATAAGTTTCAAAGGCTTTTACTAACAATTACATTAATTGTATGCGCTTTTGGAAAGGAGGATGAGAAGGCAGACTTGCAGTTTCCTGTAGTCACTGTGGTGCGTCGGTTAGAACACAGGAACTAATCCAACCATTGTAGGAACATTGCTTTAATTTTAAAATGCCAGACATGCACATAAGGTACAACAAATGTACAGGTAGCTTTAGGTAGGTGAGTGTGTGGTTCAAACAAGGCAAACAACAAAATAAAACATTTAGTACATATATAAATGCAATACACAGTGATTTACAGGCTGAATCTATATTAACACTAGAATTACCAAAGCCTATGAAAAAACTCGGAATTCCGGCCTACCTTAAACCCCTTCGCACCTCTACATCAGCGTCTTTTGTCTTGTAAATGTGTCAATCAACACAAGTAGAAAGCAACGTGCTATACCATCCCTCCAAGCACCACATGAAGGGCAAAAAGCTCTACCAGCTCATGCCTTGATTTTCTTGGAGTGAAGTGCTGGAGTTTTAGAGGGTAAATGTGACTGAGAGAATAAAACTGAAAAAAAGCTAACTTTTACATGTACCATAAATGTACACCCGATCTGACGCTGTTCATTTTCAAATCATATTGCATTAGTACGATGATGTTTTCTGGTACTATGGTACTATTCAGGTCCTAAAATTATCCCTTTTTTTTCTCGGTGCTGCGCTGACATCATGCAGCAGAAGGCGTGAGCTTATTCAGTGCGAGCAGGAACATGCGGGTGGCCGGTTGCTGTGTGCTACAACATGCTTGACCTGGCAGTGATGAACGCACATGTACTGTACAAGGCATGCACGGGTCCACTGAGGAAAGAAGAATGTTCTTTGCTCACCTTGCAGAGGAACTTCATCGTCGCTTCTTACAAGAAAAGGTGATGGAAAAAAATGAGGATGCAACATTGACAAGCTTCTGTTCCAAGACCACCGCTTCCCTCAGGACAGCAAACTCAGTCAGTGTCAGCTGCCCCTTCATTGTAATAGGAACCACATCATAGAGAGAAGTGTGTACATTGTAACAGGTACACATGTCATAAATGTAGGAAGGACAGTCCTTGGGTGTGTGGGAACTGTTAACATTTGAATTTAATGATTGCATATAGAGCAGAGCTGACTTCTCTGTACTATTCTTTCCTCTGCATGTCCTGGAGTACAAAGGAAACACCACCATACACCTACACCAAAAATGTGTAGATTGGGCAAGATTGGAAAAAAAAAAAAGTGGTCACTGATTACAACCGCAAGAAGACATGTGAATGAATATGAATAATGTTGCATCAGTGCCACAGTATTTTCCAAAATGTACTATACAGGTCATAAAATGAATAATTCCAAATATCATATATACACCTATGTCTCTGTTTTTTTGTCAGTGCGGCTTTGACATCATGAACCATATGGTGCATACTAATTCAGCGTGAGCGTGACTGAGAATATAAAAAAAAAAAAAAAAAAAGGCTAACATTTACAAGTACTATAATTTACACCAGCCGTTACAGGTGAAAATCAAATGTATGTTTTAATTGTATAATATTAACAATAAGAGCGGCTCAGTACTCAAGACAGTAAATTACTGAGGCAGCCAGAATCAAACCGGCGGGCTCTTGATTACAAGTCAGCAGTTCTTACCACTGCACCACGGAAGCTGTTGTATTTCCTTGTACCTCTTGTGAAAGTATTTATTTGATATTTGGACTTCAGGCTTCACCCATTACACAGTTCAACTCAAGCTGGGAGAACTTTTTGCCCTTTCTGTGGCTGTTGGGGGGATGGTATAGCAGGCTGCTTGCTGCCTTTGTTGGTCGACAAATTTACAAGACAAAAGACGCTGACGGAGAGGTGCAAAGGGATTTAAGGTTGGCCAGAGTTATGAGTTTTTTCGTAGGCTTTGGTAATTCTAGTGTTAAACAGAGTACAAACATCCTCTATTTCACAGAATGGTATTGACAGTATTTACGGTAATAATAATAAACACTAAGTAACATAAAATATTAACATGACTATTAATTCAAAAGTTTTCTCTCTAACATTTAACACTTGACGTCCAAATATGTACGGAAGAATTTACATGTGGTCAATAAACGCACAGACAAACTTTCTGTAGCGGCTCCAGTAATTCTGGCTTTCAGGTGGTACGTCTCTCAAACTCACATGCTCACTGCACACTCCACGGCTTTCACGTGGCTGTCCTTTAGCGCCTTAAAGGCACACAAGCCTTTTTTTACATGTGCAGAGTCAATATTTGCAGTGTTGGCCCTTCTTTCATTTTTCAAGACCACTGCAATATTCCCTGTCATGCTGTCAATCAATATCTGGGCCAATTCCTGTCTAATGGCAGCTCATTCTTGCATTATACGAACTGGTGGGTTTTTATTTGTCCACCCACCTCTTGAGGATTGACCACAAGTTCTCAATGGGATTAAGGTCTGGGAAGTATCCTTGCCATGGACCCAAAATTTGTTCCCTGAGCCACTTAGTTATCTCTTTTGTCTTATGGCCCGGTGCTCCATCATTATTGGTCACCAAACTGTTCTTGGATGGTTGGGAGAAGTTGCTCTTGGAGGATGTTTTGGTTTTATGATGTCCTCTCCATCAACTTACACTCAGAAAATCTCTCATGTCGTCTATGATACTTACCAGGCAAACCTCCGTGAACTACCACCTGAAGTGCTGAAGATATCATCATTGGATAACTATGAGTGCCAGAGCATAAAGAAAACTGTCACTTTAGAGGCAACAACCACAAGTGGCAGACACTGGGATGTCCTGCATTCATAAATTCATCAATCTCCATTAAGGTCTCTGCTGGAATCCCTTCATTCCTCTCTGGGTCTGTCAGTATCTCTGCCGAGTAAACATTCACCACATCAGGCATGTCTGACAGCCACTCCTTGTTTATTGAGGAAACTGTGTAACCCAATCACTCTTGCATAGTGAAAATGATAGGAATGAAGGTGACCGCCTCTATGGCCAGGCTGAGCTGGACTTATTGGAATGGCAGAACAGAATGGACCTACATTTTTGGCAGATTTCATTGAGTGGAGGTTAGAGAGCTGAGAGTCATGATGGAGAACTGTCACCTAATCCCCAATGCTCAACCCTGTCCATCTGTGTGATTTTTATTTTTTTGATATACTTTGTTAATGTCTGAGGGGAAATTGTCTTTTTTCATGAGCTTTGGGGATCAGAATTTAAGGTCAGGTATGGAGCTATGAAGTGTCACAGTGAAAACATGATAAGCCATAACTGGCATGTGTGCTTCCAGATTTAGTATTGTAAACGTGTCAACGTAAATGAACACCAAGCAATTATCTGTATTGAAATGCTGCTAAAACAAAATAGGAGTTGAGATCTACAAGTACTGGTGTGCTCAGCTTTTCTTTATTTTATAAAGCATCAATATTGGAGTGGGAGGGGTTTGAAGGCAGCTGCCCCCCAGTCTTTAAGCGGTGGGCAATCTAAGAACAAAGCTCTACTTGTTAGCTAAGTGAGCCCCTGGAGGCCACAATAAGAGTCAGAAGTGGGGAATGAAGTCTGCAGGAAACACCACATCTCATTACTGGTGATGTTTAATCGTAGACTTCATTAAAATAATCTTAGTGTATTGTCATTGGATGAGACTACCTCACCAGGTATGGTACTAGATTGGTCTACTTCTCTTGACTTTCTCTAGTGCTGTTATGTCCTGTTTGTAGCCTGGAGACCAAAACTGCACACAGTAGGCCTACTCCAGATGAGGCCTCACTAGTATGTTATAAAGCTTCATCAGAACCTCCTTGGACTTGTACTCCACACATAAATGTGCTATATAACCTGACATTCTGCTAGCCTGGTGAATGGCTTCTGAACACTGTCTGGCAGTTGATCGTGTCAAGTCCACTACGACTCCTAAATCCTTCTCATAAAGTGTAATCTCGATTTTCAGACATCCCATTGAGTATTCAAATCTCACATTTTTACTTCCTACATGTAATACTTTACATTTACTGACATTACATACTGGCAGGTGACATCATCCACTCCACTGTTGCTAAATTACAAACACAGCACCCTGAGGTGCCTGTGCTTATCGCTGGAGATTTTAACCATGTGACGCTGGACAAAACATTACCTGCCTTCTCCCAGTATGTGGATTGTAACACCCGGGGAAATAGGACTATTGACCTACTGTATGCAAACATTAAAGATGCATACAGCGCCACCCCGCTGCCTGTGCTTGGGAAAGCAGATCATAACCTGGTTCAGCTTCAGCCTCACTACAAACCAAGAGTGAGGGAGCTACCTACAACCACACGGTCATTCAGGTCCCCTACCAAGATTCTACCAAAAATTGAAAGCACGGGCCAATCGCGGCCTGTTTCGACTACCAAGAATTGACCATTCACAACCCATTTCTCCTACCAAGAATTGACCATTCACAGCCCGTTTCGGCTGCCAAGAATTGACCATTCACAGCCCGTTTCGGCTACCAAGAATTGGCCAATGACGGCTCGCCGCTACCAAGAATTGACGAATCACGACTACTAAAACTCGGAAAGGGCGGGCCAAACTCTTGTCAGTTAATTTATTCTGCAAAAGCTTGTTCGAGTCGGCACACAGATGGTTTGCGATTTGTGTTTCTTTTTGAACTGTCTAAAAATGTTACTCACTAGTGTCAGTTTGTGCAGATATATTTAAATTCACCTACACATTTTCTGAATGATTTTTTTAAACATTCTTGGTTAAGTTTATTACATTTACTAAATATTTGTGCAACACGTGTAAAGACAGATATAATAATGTATAAATATAATAAACATTTAATTGTATAATCATAGTTTAATTTTACAGAGTGAGCTTTAAAAATAATAATATGAAGTGCTCTATAATTATAAAAATACAAATCATAGAGAAAATCAACTATGTGTACATATTTCCTACAAAAGACCCTTGGGAAGTCTTTCTGGTATATAAAGACCAATTATCTTTCTATCTATCTATCTATCTATCTATCTATCTATCTATTGTTAATGAATTACTGCAGTAAAAATTATATATATATATATACTGAAAACAAGAGACTGGTATGCTTTTTTTTAAACACTAATCTCACAAATCGTTCATATCATGGCCAATATAGAATAATAATAATTATAGTTATACTCTATTAACATTGATGTTATAAATTATGCTTATAAAGTAGACATACACCTTTAATACTCAGATGATTTTAATCATGCTGTAGAATAGTATATATATATTTTATATATATACTGTATATATATATATATATATATATATATATATATATATATAATTAACTAAGTGGTGTGTATGCTTTACTAGAACACATATAGTTATTTTGCGCTAAGTATGTAAAAATTTCCCTTATATTAGTATTTCCAAATATTCATTTTACCTACTTGAAATTAATTAAATGTCAGCATCAACTAGAATATATTACTTCCCAGATATTATAAATACATACAGACACAAGGCTGTGCACTATTATTTATTCATTCTTATTGCGCTTTCATTTTTATTGTATCCTTCTTGATTATTTGTGCAGCCGTCTCAGACCATGGTAAAGGCGCTATATAAGGAAGTGAAATGCATTATTATTTGTTATAATTATTTCAATATAATGGGCAGGCAGTTTGTTTAAGTGTGATTTTTAAATATGCTTGTTGTCCGTGTGTTCCTTGACAAATCATTCACTAAACATTTTCATTTAATCAAAAAAGAAAAATAAACAACTACATCTGCAATGTAGCATTCAAAGCACCGTTCGTTGAAGAGAAAGCTTTTTTTTTTCCAATACGGCAATGTGCCAGCAGGATTCGGACTCATGGTCCCTGTAATAATTTCTGGTACCTCAACTAATGCGCAATATCCTTGACCCAGAGCAGGCTCTGAGAGACTAATTTGGACCCAAGGTCTGTGATATCCTGCAGGGTCATATAGTGAGAACATTGAGGAGGATGTTGACTGCACTACTGACTACATCAACTTCTGTATGGACATTGTAGTTCCAGTAAGAACAGTACACTATTATGCTAACAACAGGCCATGGATTACAAGTGATATCCAGGGCCTTTTCAACCAGAAGAAAAGGGCTTTTGAAGCTCAAGCACGTGCAGAAGGAACTTAGAGTCCAGCTCAGCGCTGCAAAAGAGCAGTACAGGAGGAAGCTGGAGCAGAAGTTGCAGAATAACAGCATGAAGGAAGTGTGGGATGGGATGAAGATCATCACCTTCTGCAGATCGAAGCGGGGTGCCACCATCGAGAGAGATGTGGAGAGAGTAAACCAAATGAACAACTTCTTTCACAGGTGACCACCCTAACCCACTCTCACCTTGGAATACTGCACCTTCCACCCATCCTTCTGCTGATACCAGCATAGGAGAGAGTTTCCCCCCACCCACAATTAGAGCAGCCCAGGTAAGTAGAGAGCTGAGGAGACTTCGTGCCAGCAAAGCAGTGGGTCCAGATGAAGTATTGCCACGACTGCTGAAGGCCTGTGCGCTGGAGCTGGGGAGTCCTCTACAGCACATCTTCATTCTGATCCTGGAACAGGGGAGAGTCCAGAGGCTTTGGAAAACATCTTTCATCATCCCAAAGGTATCATGTCCTAGTGAGCTGAATGACTTCCGGCCTGTCACTCTGACGTCACATGTGATGAAGACCATGGATTGACTGCTGCTTCACCACCTGAGGCCGCAGGTCCACCACACCGTTGACCCTCTGCAGTTCGCATACCAGGAGAAGGTGGGAGCGGAGGATGCCATCATCTATATGTTACACCGATCCCTCTCCCACTTGAACAGAGGCAGTGGTGCTGTAAGAATTATGCTTCTGGACTTCTCTAGCGCCTTCAACACCATTCAACCACTGCTCCTTAGGAACAAGCTGACAGAGATGGGAGTAGATTCATACCTGGTGGCATGCATCATGGACTATCTTGCAGACAGACCTCAGTATGTGCGTCTTGGGAACTGAAGGTCTGACATTGTGGTCAGCAACACAGGAGGGGATTGTACTTTCTCCAGTCCTGTTCAGCCTATATACATTGGACTTCCAATACAACTCGGAGTCCTGCCATGTGCAAAAGTTCGCTGATGACACTGCTATTGTGGGCTGCATCAGGAGTGGGCAGCAGGAGGAGTATAGGAACCTAATCAAGGACTTTGTTAAATGGTATGACTCAAACCACTTACACCTGGACACCAGAAAAACCAAGGAGCTGGTGGTGGATTTTAGGAGACCCAGGCCCCTCCTATTAGAGGTTTATCAGATTATCAGAGGTGACTGTGTGCAGAGGGTGCAGACCTATAAATACCTGGGAGTGCAGCTGCATGATAAATTGGACTGGACTGCCAATACTGATGCTCTGTGCAAGAGAGGACAGAGCCGACTATACTTCCTTAGAAGACTGCCGTCCTTTAATATCTGCAATAAGATGTTTCTGATGTTCTATCAGACAGTTGTGGCGAGTGCCCTCTTCTTCACAGTGGTGTGCTGGGGAGGCAGCATAAAGTAGAGAAACGTCTCAAGCCTGGACAAACCGGTTAGGAAGGCAGGCTCTGCTGTAGGCATGGAGCTGGACAGTTTGACATCCGTGGCAGAGCAACTGGCGCTGAGCAGGCTCCTGTCAATCATGGAGAATCCACTGCATCCTCTAAACAGTATCTCCAGACAGAGGAGCAGCTTCAGTGACAGGCTTCTGTCACTGTCCTGCTCCACTGACAGCCTGAGGAGATTGTTCCTCCCCCACACTATGCGATTCTTCAATTCCGCCCGGGGGAATAAACGTTAACATTATACAAAGTTATTTTTTATTTTAACTACATTTTTATCACTCTTTAATTTAATATTGTTTTTTATCAGTATGCTGCTGCTGGAGTATGTGAATTTCCCCTTGGGATTAATAAAGTATCTATCTATCTATCTATCTACAGTGCATCCGGAAAGTATTCACAGCGCATCACTTTTTCCATATTTTGTTATGTTACATCCTTATTCCAAAATGGATTAAATTCATTTTTTTCCTCAGAATTCCACACACAACACCCCATAATGACAATGTGAAAAAAGTTTACATGAGGTTTTTGCAAATTTATTAAAAATAAGAAAACTGAGAAATCATATGTACATAAGTATTCACAGCCTTTTCTCAATACTTTGTCGATGCACCTTTGGCAGCAATTACAGCCTCAAGTCTTTTTGAATATGATACCACAAGCTTGGTACACCTATCCTTGACCAGTTTCGCCCATTCCTCTTTGCAGCACCTCTCAAGCTCCATCAGGCTGGATGGGAAGCGTCGGTGCACAGCCATTTTAAGATCTCTCCAGAGATGTTCAATCGGATTCAAGTCTGGGCTCTGGCTGGGCCACTCAAGGACATTCACAGAGTTGTCCTGAAACCACTCCTTTGATATCTTGGCTGTGTGCTTAGGGTCGTTGTCCTGCTGAAAGATGAAACGTCGCCCCAGTCTGAGGTCAAGAGCGCTCTGCAGCAGGTTTTCATCCAGGATGTCTCTGTACATTGCTGCAGTCATCTTTCCCTTTATCCTGACTAGTCTCCCAGTTCCTGCCGCTGAAAAACATCCCCACAGCATGATGCTGCCACCATCATGCTTCACTGTAGGGATGGTATTGGCCTGGTATATGAGTGGTGCCTGATTTCCTCCAAACATGACGCCTGGCATTCACACCAAAGAGTTCAATCTTTGTCTCATCAGACCAGAGAATTTTGTTTCTCAAGGTTTGAGAGTCCTTCAGGTGCCTTTTGGCAAACTCCAGGCGGGCTGCCATGTGCCTTTTACTAAAGAGTGGCTTCTGTCTGGCCACTCTACCATACAGGCCTGATTGGTGGATTGCTGCAGAGATGGTTGTCCTTCTGGAAGGTTCTCCTCTCTCCACAGAGGACCTCTGGAGCTCTGACAGAGTCACAATTGGGTTCTTGGTAACCTCCCTGACTAAGGCCCTTCTCCCCCGATCGCTCAGTTCAGATGGCCGGCCAGCTCTAGGTAGAGTCCTGGTGGTTTGAACTTCTTCCACTTACGGATGATGGAGGCGACTGTGCTCATTGGGACCTTCAAAGCAGCAGAAATATTTCTGTAACCTTCCCCAGATTTGTGCCTCGAGACAATCCTGTCTTGGAGGTCTACAGACAATTCCTTTGACTTCATGCTTAGTTTGTGCTCTGACATGAACTGTCAACTGTGGGACCTTATATAGACAGGTGTGTGCCTTTCCAAATCATGTCACATCAACTGAATTTACCACAGGTGGACTCCAATTAAGGTGCAGAAACATCTCAAGGATGATCAGGGGAAACAGGATGCACCTGAGCTCAATTTTACGCTTCATGGCAAAGGGTGTGAATACATATGTACATGTGATTTCTCAGTTTTTTTATTTTTAATAAATTTGCAAAAACCTCAAGTAAACTTTTTTCACGTTGTCATTATGGGGTGTTGTGTGTAGAATTCTGAGGAAAAAAATGAATTTAATCTATTTTGGAATAAGGCTGTAACATAACAAAATGTGGAAAAAGTGATGCGCTGTGAATACTTTCTGGATGCACTCTATCTATCTATCTATCTATCTATCTATCTATCTATCTATCTATCTATCTATCTATCTATCTATTAAATTTCATCTTCCACAAATCTGCCTAAGCCTCTGTACTTTCCAGGTCCTTCTGTAATGGCATAACGGAGTCCAGGTTATCTGGTAATCCATCTATCTTGGTATCATCAGCAAACTTAGCCAACTTGTTACTTATATTCCTATCTAAATCATTTATATATATTAAAAATAGCAGCAGCCCCAGCACTGACCCCTGTGGAACACCATTCTTAACATGAGCCAATTCTGATAAGGTTCCTCACACCATCACTCGCTGCTTCGTGTCATCTTCAACCACTCTTTGGTAGAAAGAGTTGCATGCTTGGAGTCGTTACCTTACTGCATGACCAAGTTTCTCTTGAGATGTAGTCCACAGACAGATAATTTGACATTTTCCTTTAGAATTTGCTGTTAAAATTCAGAATTTATTTTCCCATCCACAATGGCAAGCTGTAACAAAAGTCATAACCTCCCTACACAGGCTGTGAAAACAGAGCTAAAAGTGTTAGTCCTGAGTGTCACTCAGGCAAATGAATAGATGCGTCTCATGTAAGCGTTAGACTCGAGGATTATTCGGGGAGAGTCTATTCGGGAAGTAAAAATGCTAACAGTGTTAGTCCCGAGTGATACTCGGGGACAACGATATAGGCGTGTCTAACATAAATGTCAGGCCTAAACCAAGCAATGTTGCAGACACGTCTTCTCCTAGCCTTATAATGCCATCTTGTCAGAAATGTTTTTCGGAAGTCCAGGTGTTGCACGCTCTTGACAGTGATACGAGCAGCAATAACAGTGAAGTGAATCTGTCTTCATGCAGGGAAACTGAAACACAACAGTAAATTAGGAAGTGTTTCAGATAAATCCAAAAGTGACTCTCGCATTGGGGTTTCTATTGACCCTTTTCAAATATGTCAGGACCATCTTGTTTTGATTTTGTGGGACAGCCTGGAATAACAGTGAACATTGACAGCCAAGATCCACTTACTGTACTTACCTGAAGATAATTCTTGATGTTGACGTGATCAAGAGAATTGTTGTTGAGACGAACCATTATGCTGAAAGTGTCAGGTAAATGATTGTACACCTAAGCAGTTTTCCCATTCAATGAAATACCATATAAAATACATATTTTGACAATATATATGGTATTAGCATCATTATTCATTGTTATTATTTGTATCATTATTATACTTCTGCGGTGCGCTGGCACCCTTCCCAGGGTTTATTTCCTGCCTTGCACCCTGTGTTGGCTGGCTAACCCCCGTGACCCTGTAATTAGGATATAGCGGGTTGGAAAATGGATGGATGGATGGATTATTATACTTTTTACACTTCTGCTTTTGTACTTTTAGTGTTTTGTGCATTTTACAGTAGAAAGGAAAGATTTAATAAAAATGCAATTTTTCAAGTCAAAAAATACTACAATTTTTACGTTTTTTGAGAAAAAATGTAATGTTAAGGAGGTTACATTTCCTCCATTTGTACAGAATCTGTCTGACTTTGGATTGCTATAGTCCAACCTCTTTAGAGATGATGTTGTAGCCTTTCCCAGCATGATGAGCATCAACAATTCTTTTACTGAGGTCCTCTAAAATGTCCTTTTTTCTGGGGCATCATACAGTGATACTGCACAAAAGTGTTTGAAGATGAAGCCCTTGGTTCTTTTAATATAAACTGGGGACAGATTGGGAGAGTATGGGGGGTCGTGAGGTTGCTGGAAAGGGGTGTATGGTGCTCCCAATATCTCTGCAATAGTACAAAGGTCCAAGTCTTTAGAGATCTGGTGGTTCCTGTCTTGCTATATGGTTGTGAGACATGGACACTACACTATGCAGTGACCTGAGACGAAGACCAGATTTCTTTTTTACTGTGTCTCTTTGGAGAATCCTTGGGTACTATTGGTTTGACTTTGTGTCGAATGAGTTGTTGCTTATGGAGTCCCAAATGAGGCACATTACCTGCATTGTGAGGGAGCATCAGTTACAGCACTACAGCCATATGGCGCAATTTCTTGAGGGTGATCCAGCTCGTAAGATCCTCATTGTTGAGGAACCGAATGGCTGGACCAGGCCTAGGTGACAACCACATAAAACCTGGCTTGCATAGATATATGGCCATTTCTGGGGCCTCATGTATAAACGGTGCGTATGCACAGAAATGTTGCGTAAGACCTTTTCCATGTTCAAATCGCGATGTATAAAACCTGGCATAAAGCCACGCACTTTTCCACGGTACCTCATACCTTGTCGTACGCAAGTTCTTCGGTCGGTTTTGCAGACTGGCGGCACCCAGCGTCAAAGCAGTGCTACTGTTCCTGTGTGGTTACTCCTTATTTTCCTGACGCGGCTTTATAAATACACTGAAACTAACTGCATATTGTTTATTAGTGTAATGCATCTGATTGTAATTAACTTGTAACAATATAATGGTCCAGGGAATAGCCATAGTATTCCAAATACCATAACTGCTTTAGCGTTGTTACTCTCACTGCACCTTCTTCTTCTTCTTCTTTCAGCTGCTCCCATTAGGGTTGCCACAGCGGATCATCTTTTTCCATATTACTCTCACTGCACAACTCGGAGTATTTATATAACTGTATCTAAATGTGTGAATCACAACAGCAGCTGATCGGAAAGAGAATTATCGGGATGCAGAATCAAGCACACACTACCTTAGCCATGGCTAAACTTTTCAAAGCCTTTCCTGTACGGATCTCGTGGTTCAGAAACAGTTTCATCCCAAGAACTATAAATGCACTTAATCAAGTGCTCCTTGCAGAACTGTTTGTACTTATAAGTACAATTACCTCACTGTAAACTTGCACTACAGTTATAATATTGCACAACCTGAGTCACTTTATAAAGCACGTATTTACATATGATGACAATATCATTTTTAAGACGAAATGCAGCAAAATATATTTATTATATTACACAGGTAAAACTTTAACTTCATTTAAATAATCCATATTCTTCACTGGTACTGGCGTGAAGGTTAGAATAATTAAACATGTACAGTGATCCCTCGCTATATCACGCTTCGACTTTCGCAGCTTCAATCTATCGCGATTTTTTCTCATACACGCTTATGTCACTACGCATACGCTTTCTGAGAACTTTTATCTAAGCCCCACGATGGCTCCTAGATGTGCTGCTTTTTCTAAGCCTTCTGACAATAAAACTAAGCGCCTGAGAAAGATGCTTACTATCCAGGAGAAGGTAAAAATCTTGGATATGATCAAAGATGGCAATACCCTACAAAAGCCTCCTCACGCATTTGAAAAGACAGCGCCAGCAACTGCCTATCAAGATGTTCTTCAGCTGCGCACCCAGACACCCACTGCCTACTCCTAGTACTCCTTCAGCGGATGAAGACAACGACACAACTGCTGAAGATACTGCACCACCTGAAGACTCTCCTACTGAGGTCGTGCCTTCATAGGTTAGTGGTTGTGTGTAAGAACTGTGTGTGTGTAATTAAATGTACAGTACAATAATCTACTATATAAAAGCGGTCGGGATTGTCCTTCTGTCCCGTGAGTGCACAGCATAGCGGTGTTCCGCTTATCACAGACTTACTACTTGCAGCTTGCTGTGTGAGCAGAGTTCTGGTGCTCCCATCATTCCCTTGCTTTTGTGTGTAATGCGCTGGAAAAATAGACAAAATTATGTCTCTGGTAATAATTAATGTTAAAGGAGTACAAATGCCTCACCGCGTAGTAAATATCAGGGAAGATGGTGCTTGCTTATTCTCATCTTTTGCTTATTTAGTGTATGAAAATCTGTCTTTAGTGGTACAGATTCGGGCTGACATTGTACGATTTTGGACAGGCACTCGAGGGAATAAAAAAACTTAAGGTTTTCGAGAGATGTTATGAATGGGCACTTTGATGTTCTCATTCCCTACACTTACATGCCTGATGTACACATGGAGCGCACACAAATTGAGCATAAAAGTCGGTCGCCCTAAATGGCAGGTGAGCCTAGTAATAATATGATATTTGTAACATCTAATGTCTTATTTTCTCTTATTTTGTCTAATATATTGGGTAATACGAGTGTAATGGTGACTAAAGGGTATTATTTCATGTCTAGAGGGCTCTAATAATGTTAAAAAAATTATTTAGAAGGTCGTAAACAGGTTATCTATGCTTTAACTGCGAAAATATTCAATTTGTAAATAAAGAATCCTACTTTGCGAAAATTCATTTATCACGGTAGAGTCTGGAACAGATTAACCGTGATAAACGAGGGTTCACTGTACTACAAAGACAGTTCGATGTTCCTTAAACGTTTTGAAGAATCGGCGCTCTAAGCTTACAGATGGCTTAACATCTATTACAGAGCTGATTGTGTGGCGATCGGTTACTTGAAGAAAGAAAAGCAAGGACTGCAGGGGCGGCGACGCCAATATATATTGAATATAAAACAGAAAGAGAAAATAACGACACAGTTAAAAAAGCAGGGGCAAATTTCAACAAAAGTTAAAAGCTTGTGTCATGAGCAGAATGCAGCTATGCAGTGTCCGCAACAGACGTGGCCATCCACCGTGCATAAGATACTGTACCATATTGACATTGGCGGGCGAAGGGGCCACCGATTCTTTCTCTGCCTAGAGCCGCCCATGAGTACTGCTGCAATAAATAATTTCATCTAAGGTCGCACACAATCACTGCGCCGTGAAACCCATGTTTAATAACGTGCTTTAACTCCTGTCATCATGAAAATGATATCACGTATACATCTCAGTAGTTTAGTTATTCAGAGAGCTGTAATATCACGAATGTAATGGATTCTGTGTCCAGAAGAGAGCCGGTTTAAGAAGCAAGTTGTGATTCACACACATAGAGCACATAGAAGATCACATACAAAACAAAGCATTTAACGTGCTACTTTAATTATGATGTGATTTGAGAAACTGGTTAATTAAATGGTTTTAAGATGACGTTTATGATGTTCTACTTTAATGACAAAATAAACTACAAAATTAAAGTGGAAATTTCGAGATTGAAGTTGACATTTCGTGCTTTTTTCCCACTGTGTGCCTATTTTTTTGTCTGTACCCTAATAAGCTTTCATATGACACTCAAGACGGTGGGCTACAACTGGCCTTTTCATGGCGACTTTGATATCTGAGCTTTCAAGTTTCTCCAACACGCTATGTCACTCGATCAACTTCCTTTTGTTGATTATACCACAGTTTAATTAAACAAAAAGTATGTTTTTCCTTTGCTTCGACTTGGTATTTGCTGAAATTCTTATATTTTCCCCCGTGCTTTTCCCATTGTCTTTTCACAGAAGGTTGAGCTTAAGGTGCAAATTGTACGCACAGCGTTATGCATGAGGCCCCTGGAGAGTGGGACTGGATCGCGTATCTGATGGGGGGGCGTTACCAACCAGGATACTGAGCTGTTGTATCTTTATTTTCACTGAGACATGGCTCCAGGAAAACAATGCAGACTCAGCCATCCAGCTAGATGGACTGACCATCTTCCGAGCGGACAGAGACGCCTCTTTGTCTGGTAAGACCTGCGGGAGGAACTGTGTGTTTACGTGAACAGAGAATAGTGTACGAATGCTGACTCAGTTGCGCGACACTACTCCCTGCTGATAGAGGTTTTATCGGTAAGGTGTCGGCCTTTCTACCTGCCGAGGGAATACAGTTGTGTGCTGTTGGTTACCATCTACCTCCAGCCTAGCGCAAATGTTAACCAGACGCTAGCAAAACTCTACGAGATCATAAGCAAACTGCAAACGATACACCCTGAGGCATTTTTAATTATTAATGGAGACTTCAATCATGCCAACATGAAGTCAGTTCTCCCAAAATTCTTCCAGAATGTGAACTTTGCTGCTAGATGGGGAAGCTGTCTGGACAATGTTTACACACGCGCTCCCGACACCTACAAGGCCCCACCCAAACTTCTACTAGAAGTCTGCAGCGTTTACCTGCCAAAGAGCCACTCGTTAACTCAGCGAGGGGGAAGTAGCAACGTTAACAGGCGGAGGTAGCAGCTAACTCAGCTTGATGTGCTTCTTTTGGGCTGTTGCTGATCTGAAAACGGAGACAATTTTGGATATGCTCAGCAGCTGTTTCCCTGCTCATGGACAGAGACAGAGGGACTAGGAGGATTTGTTGGATTAACACCACAAATGTGAAATAAGGTACCTCTGTTTATTTTATTTTTTGCTCCTGGTGGAGTGAACCGACCGCTGAGTTTTTGGTCTCAACTAGTGCTGGGCAGTATGACCAAAATTCTATATCATGGTATTTTTCAAAATTATCCCGGTTTAACGGTATTCAACTGTATTTTTTTCCCAATGCATGAGTGGATGTTAACCATATTTTCCACTGCAATTACTGCAGTAGACTGGCTAAGAATAACCTATTCCTCTGTCATGAGAATTGTACATTGTATAAAAAAACATTTTAATGCGCACACAAGTATTAATACAAGTTTGCATGGCCCCTTAAAGTGATAGTTTTCGAGGAGGGGGGCACTAATGAAGCACTAATGAAGAGAAGGAATCACATTGCATGACAGATGCAGTCAAAATATAGAACCTTTTTATTGAACAAATTTTGCAAACAAATTAAACAAAAATTTTGACAACATATTTTCAGCCATCCAAAAAGGCATTTAGACTCAGTGAAATTTCCACAGGTGCTTGTAAAAAGTTGTATTGCACTGAACATGTCTTAGAAAAGGAACAAATAGTAAATATTTTGTGTTTTAAGCAGTTTTAAGCAAAATTCACCCATGGTTATCTCCAGATATATACAGTTAGGTCCATAAATATTTGGACAGAGACAACTTTTTTCTAATTTTGGTTCTGTACATCAATTTTAAATGAAACAACTCAGATGCAGTTGAAGTGCAAACTTCCAGCTTTAATTCAGTGGGGTGAACAAAACGATTGTATAAAAATGTGAGGCAACTAAAGCATTTTTTTAACACAATCTCTTCAGGATTTCAGGGGCTCAAAAGTAATTGGACAGTTGACTCAAAGGCTATTTCATGGGCAGGTGTGGGCAAGTCCGTCGTTATGTCATTATCAATTAAGCAGATAAAAGGCCTGGAGTTGATTTGAGGTGTGGTGCTTGCATGTGGAAGATTTTGCTGTGAACAGACAACATGCGGTCAAAGGAGCTCTCCATGCAGGTGAAAGAAGCCATCCTTAAGCTGCGAAAACAGAAAAAACCCATCCGAGAAATTGCTACAATATTATGAGTGGCAAAATCTACAGTTTGGTACATCCTGAGAAAGAAAGCAAGCACTGGTGAACTCAGCAACGCAAAAAAACCTGGACGTCCATGGAAGACAACCGTGGTGGATGATCGCAGAATCATTTCCATGGTGAAGAGAAACCCCTTCACAACAGCCAACCAAGTGAAAAACACTCTCCAGGGGGTAGGTGTATCGATATTCAAGTCTACCATAAAGAGAAGACTGCATGAAAGTAAATACAGAGGGTGCACTGCAAGGTGCAAGCCACTCATAAGCCTCAAGAATAGAAAGGCTAAATTAGACTTTGCTAAAGAACATCTAAAAAAGCCAGCACAGTTCTGGACAAACATTCTTTGGACAGATGAAACCAAGATCAACTTCTACCAGAATGATGGCAAGAAAAACGTATGGAGAAGGCGTGGAACAGTTCATTATCCAAAACATACCACATCATCTGTAAAACACAGTGGAGGCAGTGTGATGGCTTGGGCGTGCATGGCTGCCAGTGGCACTGGACACTAGTGTTTATTGATGATGTAACACAGGACAGAAGTAGCCGAATTAATTCTGAGGTGTTCAGAGACATACTGTCTGCTCAAATCCAGCTAATTGCAGTTAAATTGATTGGGCGGCGTTTCATGATACAGATGGACAATGACCCAAAACATACAGCCAAAGCAACCCAGGAGTTTATTAAAGCAAAGAAGTGGAAAATTCTTGAATGGCCAAGTCAGTCACCTGATCTTAACCCAACTGAGCATGCGTTTCACTTGTTGAAGACTAAACTTCGGACAGAAAGACCCACAAACAAACAGCAACTGAAAGCCGCTGCAGTAAAGGCCTGGCAGAGCATTAAAAAGGAGAAAACCCAATGTCCATGAGTTCAAGACTTCAGGCTGCCATTGCCAGCAAAGGGTTTTCAGCCAAGTATTAGAAATGAACATTTTATTTCCAGTTATTTAACTTGTCCAATTACTTTTGAGCCCCTGAAATGAAGGGATTGTGTTAAAAAAATGCTTTAGTTGCCTCACATTTTTATGCAATCGTTTTGTTCACCCCACTGAATTAAAGCTGAAAGTCTGCACTTCAACTGCATCTGAGTTGTTTCATTTAAAATTCATTGTGGCAATGTACAGAACCAAAATTAGAAAAACGTTGTCTCTGTCCAAATATTTATGGACCTAACTGTATATATTATATCTCTGCCTCTGCAAGACTAGCAAATGTTAGAATGGATGTTATTGATTAAAGTTTCTTGTTAAGCCATTGAAATCGGGTAATTTTGAAGCATATATTGTATTTCTGTGTTCAGTGTTGTGATTTTTTGTTTCTTCTAAACGAGTGTTTGTCTGAGGCCCTCAGTGATTTTTTTAGTGACCATGTTTCCTTTTGTTCAATTAACTGGCATCTATCCTGTCACGCAGAATGCATTTTGTCTTGTTTTTGTACTTTCAAATTTTGCTTAATTTTCACTCTTTGCAACTGCTCTCTTTCGGTCTAATTAGGTAACACGTATGAGTCCAGAAGACAAGACAAGAAGCCTTTGTAATGGTATAAAGAATAAGTTTAAAGATATTATGATTGAATAAAACTAAAAAAAGATATGTAAGACATTCTTCTGTGGTGTGGATTCCTAGCTGCATGTGCCATGTTTTGGTTTATCGCCATGAAAAATTTGCCTTCTTGTTTTCATACAATTTCGGGATGCAAAATGGACCGTTTTATTATGAATAAGTGTGTTGTCTATCTAAATTATTATGCATCAGCTACATTGGACCTTTGTGTTATTCGTAATATCTTGTAATATAATGTATTGTCATTAAATGTGATATTTCTCTGAACTATTAGAGCTTTCAAAAACATTAAAAGAAGACTGCGCAGCTCAAATCCAAACCAGAACTGCCAGACTAAGGAGCAGCAGTGAGATGTGAGGTGCCCTCACCACGCCAAGAGTGCTGCTTGTATCCACAATGGGTTTGTCAACCACCATGTTGATGTCTTCTATTCCTTCACCAGTGGCAGATGCAACAATTTTCTCATCTTTCTCTTGGACTATTGGATCTAGAAAAAGAAACCAAAGAGACCAAAGTCACAGGCCATACTTCGTTTTTTTTAAACTCTTACAATGGGTCAGTATTTTTAAGTCTAAATTAAAATTTTTTTTTCCTTCTTCCATTGATTTTTTGCAAACAAAAAAATGAATCAATCAGGATCATGTTTCCTTGGCTAGTGATCCTCTTAAGTTTCTTGATATGCAAGCAAAGTATTTGTAGATTGCCACACTGGAATATTGGCACTTTTAAAAAGTCTGGAGGTCTTCTTATATCTGTAGGGTAACTTTTCAACTCAGCTGTCTGGAAAGCCTAAAGAAAAGACTCCAACAGGAGAAATTCAGATCTCAGTGGAGCAGTGTTAACTCCATTCTGGCCTTGTGGTACTGCTTGACTTCCATTATTTTCTGGCCTTTGTTAAGGCATACTGTCAGAATACTAACCGGTGTACTACCTTCAAGGCTGCTGCTGTGCATTCCATTCATAATGGTTTCCAGGAGAATCAATGGAAGGAGACGTCTGCTGCTGTGTGCTACTTAATTCCTCAATTTGAGGAAACACCAGTACGGTGGTCAATGCTGGTGTATTATGAATGCAGGACGTTCAATCTGATTCTCATGGCTATACGGCGCTGATACGTTCTCTTTGTATCTGTATGAGTCTGCTTGCAGTAATTCAAGTTCCTTCTCCCACATCACCAAAGATATGCATATTAGGTTAATTGGTGGTCTCAAATTGGTTATGTGACGGGCTGGTGCCCCTTCAAGGGCCATTTCCTGTCTTGTGCCCTGTACTACTGGGATCAGTTCAATTTCTCCAAGTCTCTAAAATTGGACTAAGCAAGTTGGTGAACAGTATGGTATGGCATTTGTCACAAAATCATCTTTGTTCACATATAAGGTGGATGTTTAACTCTAACAGTAGCCAGGGTCACTACCATCTCTGCCAGTCATTTTCTTGGAAAGGATTTCACAGTTCAGCCAACAGTTTGGAGTAAATCTAACTTGCAGGGACTGCTGCTTGTAAATGTCATCTGTGATATGACATTTACTCTTTTGCTGCTCATTGCAGGATGAAAGTTGGCACCTCCATATAAGGTTAATAAATGAACAATCTTCCCCTAGAGCAGGGGTGTCAAACTCCAGTCCTGGTGGGCCACAGTGGCCTCAGGTTTTCATTCTAACCATCTTCTTCATTAGTGACTGGTTTTTGCTGCTAATTAACTTCTTTTGCTTTAGTTTTAATTCACTTGACTCTGTCCCTTAGTTTTTTGTTTTTCCTTAATGAGCAGCCAAATAATAAAGTGACACAAAACAAGCCGCCATATGACCAGCTCCCCTGTGCCCATCACACAATATCTGAAAATAAAGTAAGGTGATGGTCTCGGTAAGGTTGATCTGCTCAGGTCACCAAAACATCTTGACAGTGTTCTTAGAAAAAAGAGAAAATTAACACTTTTGGAAATGTCTGCTATGGCAGAATGAGAGCAGCAACAGACCACAGAATTAAAGAGTGGGCTTGATTAACAGCAAGAATGGGCTTCTCATTAAGAAACTAGTTGGAGTGAAATTGGAGTTTGATGCCCTGACTTAGCTGGTCATCTGTCGGCTCGTTTTATGTCTTGTGTCTGTTTGGCTGCCATTTAATAAAAACACAAATCAATTCAGAGGACTGAATCTTCAAAAACAGGGCTATCAAAATGAAGAGAAAAGGAGTTAATTAGCAGTGAAAACAGGTCATTGATTAGGAAAAGGGTTAGAATGAAAACCTGCAACCACTGTGGCCCTCCAGGCCCTGAGTTTGACACCCGTGCCTTAGAGAAAATGACTTTGGGTGTCCTGGAGTAGCTGCTCCTGTTTTTTGTAAAATAAAAAGTCTTGTTAGAAATGAGAATGTTTTGCTTCAGACTGGCTTGAGGCAGGGATGGCACTGCTGTAGTCATTGTACTGGACTGTGAGAACTTACATTTACTTATTTGGCTGATGTCTTTATCCAAAACCACATTTATATCACCTGTGGTTACATGTCTTTTGGTTTTCCAATTGAAGTACAGGCAGTTGAAATGACTTTCTCAGGATCACACTGTGTCAGTGGTGGGATTTGAACTCACAAGCTCAGGACTTGATGTACAAAACCTTAACCACTACACCTCACTGCCTTGACTTGAACTTTATAAAGAAGTTAATTTTGTATCACGTCTTTCTTTCAATGCCATATTTTGTTATATGGATGTCAATATTGTTGATCCCATTTCCTCCATGAGGATCCTGTGATCCAGATCACCCTCAGGGAATCTCACCACATGGCCATAGTGCCGTAACTGACGCTCCCTGACAATGCAGGTAATGTGCCTCATTCGGGACGCCATGAGCAACCACTCATTCAACACAAAGTCAAACCAACGAGACACAGGAGTCCAGTCTTCATCTCAGGTCACTGGATAGCGTCCATGTCTCACAACCAGATAGCAAGACAGGAAGCACCAGGGCTCTAAAGACTTGGACCTCGTCCTTTTGCATAGATATCGGGAGCGCTACACACCCCTTTCCAGTGACCTCATGACCCCTAGCACAAATTGCTCTCCCAATCCGTCTACTGACTTCACAGGAAAAGTCACCAGAGACATGAACATCACTGCCGAGGTAAGTAAACCTCTCGACGTGATTTAGGTTACAATTATGTAACCTAATAGACCAATTTTGTTGCCAGATTTGGACTCCGCACCCTAAATTTTTTTTTTTTTGCAGACTACCAAATGTTTCAAATACTTGGTCCATGCAATATCTTCATAACCAAAAGCAATCTGACAAATGCAAAAGACTCGGTTCTTTGTGTATGATCACAAGTGTCACTGTGAAAGTGCAGTGCTTAACAGTCTAACATACCCAAGAGTGAGTGATAAGGCGAAACTATGCGGCACGTCTATAAAGCAAGCGACAGAACCAATAGCATTAGTTGTAAAACAACTTGGGGCAATGAGGACAAGGATGTCAAATATTAACCGTGTCTTGTCATTGTTTACTGCAGGATAAATAAGGTAATAATTAATGCATAGCCTCTTATGGATTAAGAAAAAAAAGAAGACAAGGTGAACTGTTCCATTGCTTCCTCAGCACCATTTACAAGTGAAAGGAATTACAATTGCAGGCAGCCTTCTAACAAAAATTAATGAAAGTAACTTTTCAAATACACTGGAAGAACTTTTTTCAGAGGATATTCCACAAAGTAGTAATGACTGTAAAGAAGGGACAGCATCACAACCAAGTCAGAGAAAGTACTGCGCTGTGTACTGAGAGCATCCAGAAGCCATCGATAACAACAGTCCTTTGTTTTCAGGGCAAACTAAGTTTTGGATTGAAAAGGTGAGAAAGCACAGCCACCTTAGGTCTTGCAAGATGACCAGTATACCAGATGGTGACGCAGTGCTGAGTCACTTTGTGAAATGTACAAATTAAAATGTATGCAGAGGCCAAAGGTAACTTTAACTTTAATCTGAGTAAATGACCAAACATATTCGGCAGCTTGTAACGATGGCGTGTATGTTCCCACAATGCTCCTGTTATACATTAAGTGTTTAGCCTTAGGAAATGGATATTAATCTTTGGAAATTCATCTTCCCTGAAGAAGGGGTCTGAGTTGCCTCGAAAGCTTGCATATTGTAATCTTTATAGTTAGCCAATAAAAGGTGTCATTTTGATTGACTTCTCATTACATCTTTTGTAAACAGATATTGTATAATGGCAGTAATGGAAGAGGAGAGGAATCTCAGAACTATATGTCTTCTCTCTATTATAAAAAAAAATCTTGGATGGAGACAAGACGTGATTTTCTCACAGAGACACTTTTATATCCCACGAGATGAGTGTTTGTGCCAAGAGATTTAACTACACCTGGGGCTGGAAATAAAAGACAAAGAGTAGATGACAAAATAGAACGTCATAAAGAATTCAGAAACGTTGGTGCGATACACATACAGGGCAGGATAGAGATAATAGAAGTACTGAAATTTGAAAGTCTCAAAAAACTAATAGTAAAGATCGCATTAGCGCAAACAAACGGATATTATTACAGGGGTGAAATAATGGAACTGCGAAAAGAGATCAAATATATGGAGATAGGTGATATGACAGAAGTATGTTGTTATTATTCGGCTTTAAGTTGGAGACTTGTAGATCATCTAATTCATGTTGCCATCAGGGAAAAGTAGTGTTTCTTCCCAATGAAGAGGCCTATTCATGAGAATTAAAAGATTTGTTGTTTGATGAAAGTGAAATGTCGTTTGAGAAAATTTCAAGCCCCACGAGACAAGAGCTTATGCAAAGAGATTTGAAAAAGTTCTGCCCACATAACCACGCACACGGTTCAATCATTTCTCATTTGTGTGAATGCTATTGTCAGACACATTTCTTGTAGAGAGAAATGATATTCACTCATGGGCAGTTATACGTTGCGTTGTCTCGAGCGAAGCCCCCCTAGTATACTATAACTACAAAGCAAGAAAATTCAAAAGAAAGAAAAGTTCTGATCTGACTATCACATTGGGGCATCATGCTGATGTATTGTGATTGGTATAAAGGAGCCCCAGTAGTGTTTCTTCACAGACTCCTGCTGCTGAGTAATTTGTTGGCTGAAAGTCCTCAGTGTTAGTGTGTAATGGAGAGGATGTGCAGCATTGTTCATAATAGCACTCGATTTTGTTTTACTTGGATGCTCACCATTAACCGTCACGTATTCTGGGCTCCCAACAGGTGTACAGTGGGTTTCTTACTATTAGCCCAAAAACAACAAGAGGACGAATTTGCCTTTTCAGGCCTTCAATAACATGAGGACCCTCTTGATGGGGTCCAGGCATAACAAAGTTGTAATGCAGCTGTACACAGATCACAGGCAGTAGTCAGCAAAAGGTGTACGACACTAAAGAACACACCGGACCCCAGAATAACCCTGATGGTCAAACGAATGTTTTTTGACAGAGAAACTAATTGGTGGGGTCCAGATGAGGTCTGAAAACAAAATTTGAGTATTCAGTTCATTTTTGTAAAATATTTTTGGGTACACTATCAACATGCCATGATCCTTTAAAAATGATTTATTCATAAATTTACAGGTAGAGTGGTGGCTCTGAGACTAGGGATCTTTGCCAGCAATGGGAAGGTTGCCAGTTTGAATCCCTTAAATGGCAGAAGTGATTCCACCCCATTAGGCCCTTGAACAGGGAGGGCCCTTACCCTTACCCTGCAGTTTCTCTGTCTTGGGTATGACGTTAACCTGCCTCCAGCCCTGCAAGTTGAAGTCGGGGGGGTTGGTGTCACTGTAAGAAAAAAAAAAAACTCATATTGTTCCAGTGTGGGATTGCTGTGTCACCCGTTGCATGGCTGCACTTGGGTCCTAATTTGGGATACTGTGGTGGGCTGTACCAGTGCCTGCTCCCAAGTGATCTTCACTCCGTATATAGAATTGGGCTACCAGGTTTCAGCCCAGGAGACTTCCATACACATTTACAATTTGTTCCTCCCTGTAAGATGGCAACACAGCCTGTGTCTTTGCTGACAATTAATTGTAAATAAATGACATTTGTAGCATTTTGCATCATTAAAAAATGGCCATCTTTTTTACAGTATAGGACATGTTTGCCCTCTCTTTACTTGAGCCCCTTACCTTCAGTGCTTTGTCTTTTTACCCACTTGAGGATGTCGATGGGGCGTCTGGACTCTCCTTTCACAGCATTGCCTGGACATAGGGACTCGATCAGAATTAGTAGGAACAATGCCTTTGTATAATTTCTGATCGCCATTTCACAGCTGTTCTTTTGTGTCCCTTGATGTGAACAGTAGATTAAGTGCTGGGGTCTAGATGCCAAATCTTTGCACAGGTCCTCTTGGTGGTTATTATTATTTCAGGCTGCCCTGGAATTCAATGGAATTTTGGAAGTCATCCTGTATGTAACACAACAGAACACTTTAACATCAAACTTGGCCTGCTGGACACTTCTAACCTGCCCTTATCACCATATTCTGGTGGAATTTCTTACAGTTTATTATTCTTGCCATTGAATGGCACAATTGCTCTATGTAATGGGGGATAAGAATTGGAGATTTTTTAGTTTATTAAATAATTTTCTAGTTACGGTCTTTTTTTTTCACTAGGGGGCTCCACCCCCTGCTGGCTTCGCTCGCCCAGCCCCGGGTTTGGTTTACCGGATATACAATTTAAAGAGATTGTTATTTTCATGGGTTAGATCATTTTAAAGCCTGCACAGCAGCATTCCTTTTGCTACTTCGTGTCTCTGCCACTCGCGTTGTGAAAGGGGGGCAAGGAGAAGCGGTCAGATCATCTGCTGGCTTTCTGCTGCTAGTGAGCTGCGTGTTTTGCTTATCGCTTGTCGTTGTTTTAGGAGCTGGGAGCAAGTTAAAGTTTCGCAGGACTTCAAATTGCCTTCCGAGAAGATCACGTCTCGTCTCCCTAGTCTCTCCCACCCAAAGATTTTTTTTTATCATAAAGAGATGTGTGGTCATCTTTTGGTTTGTATGCCGAGTGGCTGCACACTTCTGAAGTCAGTGGAACTTTGTCGTGATGAGGAGGATTCATAGCCCTCAACGTCTGTCTTTGAGATTCCTTCTGCAAATTCCAGAGAAGGCTTGTAGAGAGCGGAGGGATTTTTGTGTTACTGTGTTCATAAGAATTACTTGTGAACTCTTTGAAATCTCTTCTGTTTTTTGGTCAGCGTGTCCTGACTCACTAGTATGAGAAAATTCCCACATTTGAGTGCTCTTGATGTCTGGGTATAAAAGAGGCAGAGGTTTTTGGAATTTCCCTCCCCTAGTTATGGCCACATAGACCCCAAAAAAAGGCATTTTAGGCAATTTCTGGACCAGATTTTGGGCAGGAAATTACACCCTTATGACAAAGTGCAAGCCAATTGGTGTCATCAACAAAACGAAACAGAAGGACTTAAAGCTGTTCATCGACATCAGCAACTCCAAGGGGTTAACCACGTAATTGAAGAGGAGACGTCAACATTACTTCAGCTCACAGAACTGGGATTGGTAATGTATGCATGCAGACTGGCTTTTTTGTTGTGCCATTTCAAATTTTATGATCACGGATATGGTATTTGTTTTTGATATATGATTCTTTACCAGTGGAGCTGGCCTCTTAGAAACGCAGCTTGAAGGTTACACAAAATTCAAATACAAGCATGTGAGCTACTGTTTTAGACTACTTCAAGGTCAGGATCTGAAGTTGTTTTCATGTTGAAACCTTTACTAGGTATCTCACCCATTACAGACTTCAATCACAGGGTGAAAATGACCAATTTCTATTACAATTGTAAATATTTACACTCTCAATATTTAAATATAGGCACACATCTTGATATTTCAAGCACCGTATATACTCACATATAGTCGGGTCTTGAAACCCAAAAAGTCAATCATAAAATCAGACCCCGACTTATACGCCCGTTCAAAAATCCATCCATCCATTATCCAACCCACTATATTCTAGCTACAGGGACACGGGGGTCTGCTGGAGCCAGTCCCAGCCAACACAGGGTGCAAGGCAGGAAACAAACCCCGGGCAGAGCGCCAGCACACCGCAGCCATTCAAAAATGCGACACTTTTTTTTTACATTTTCTTGCCTCCTCCAATGTCGCACAAGTTTCTTAGACACATCGAATTTTGTTGCAGCAGCACAGTTATCAATTTCTTTCGCCACTTCAATGACTTTTAATTTAAAACCAGCTTCATATTTTCTTCTGATTGAATCGTAGATAAGGGATGCTCTTATGATAAAGTGGGTGTGAGATACAAAAAACACAAATCAGTGCAAACATCACTTTGGAATAGTTTTGGTATTACCGTGTGGTCACGTAGGCACAACATATAGAAACAAAAGGCCGTGTGCCCCATGGTTCCTCTCTCAGGTGGGTGTTAGCATATCATAATCTCTTCCACCAATAGTGTGAGTTTTCTGCATTCGACTTATATGACCGACATTATAAAATACATTATAAATTATATGTTAAAATCAGGCCCTGACTTATCCATGAGTATATATGGTATCTATTGTGGTTTATTATGTACTTCTACCATTTCTTGTAAACACCCTGAAGTAGGGTGACTTACATTAATTCAGACTTCTCGTTGGTTGTGTTTTTCTTTTAACACATTTAGTAGCCATAAATGTTTGGCTTGTCTTTGTTAAATACATTTAGGAAAATATGAGCAGAGTAGAGATGGGGGAGGCTAATGCTGCTGTTTCACTCCTAAATCAAAAAGGTGAACTGCCTGACATAGCTGCTCCTAAGTCAAGGTGTTCCCGGCTGGGTTTTACTATAATTTCCAGCATTTTTCTCAGATCACTTTATAAATAGTTCCTGTCTAAAAGGAAACACAAACATTTATTTGAAGGCTTCTCAGAGTGAGTTCATTCACGTACCATTCACACTCGTCCAGTGCTGTGCTGTGCTGTGCTGCTGCGGGCTCAGTATGACAAAGCACAGCACAGGCAATCTTTTGAAGCCATATGGGTTCTACCAACCGCAGTCCTTCTGGAGGGAGACAACAGGGCAGCACTGGCAGGGTTACACATTGGCAGCCTGTGGACAATCTAGCCATCCACACGGAGTCCCCAGGCCAACCTTTCATAACCTTTTTGCCATTATTGATGTAAAACTCCCACAGACGTAAATGTCACTCTGACTTTAACAAATGGTAGTGTCCTGCAGTGTTGAACCAAGTCACACGTGTTAAGGCTGAAGGAAGGCCTCCTGTGTTTGATTCTTGTATTGTGGACCAAATTACAGCGCAGACTGATGAAAACGCTATCTAAATTGCAAATTAACAATGATTTAATGTGTTGGCTAGTTAGGGTATATCGTCATGCACTACTGGTCAAAAATTTTAGAACACCTTAATTTTCTTTTAGTTTTTCTTATTATTTTATAGGTTAAAATGCAATGAATTACCTAAAATGGTGAAAACGTAAGAAGTAAACTGCCCGAGGTTTAAATGTAAAGTTTAAGTTAGCAAAAACTGAAAAATTATATCTTCAGGGAACAACTAATAGGTTACAACCTACAGCAGTTCTGAAGCAGTTAAAGTAAATTAAGCCTTGCAAGTTGAAGCAAACAATTTGTACAGGTGTCCCAACTTCTGTCGATTACCTAAAAACCCTCTGTTTGTCTTAAAGTAGAGCTGGAACAGATTGTGTTACTACACACTCTGAAGTACTGCTTGAACAATATTACACGGTAAAAAGTTGTACATTCCTGTGATAATGGCAAGAAAACAGCAATTAACAAATGAAACGAGACAGAGCATTATGCCCCTTAGACATTTAGGCCTTTCATTTAGAGAAACTGCAAGGAAAATCAAAGTGTCAGTGAGTGCAGTGGTGTCTCATGCAATCCAAAGGGAATTTTAAACTGGATGAAACTCCGATAGGAAGAGATCTGGCAGACCCAAAGTCACAACCCAATAAGAAGGCAAGTATCTGAGGGTCGCCAGCTTGTATGATAGACACCTTACAGCACAACAGCTTCAGGAACAGCATAACAGCGGTCGAAAAAAGTAAGTCTCAGTTTCTACTGTGAAGAGGAGACTTTGTGCTGCTGGTTTAACAGGACAAGTGGCAGTAACAAAGCCGTTCCTTGAAGGACAAATAGGGTCTTGAAGTACCGGCTGTAGACTACTGAGACTGGAAGAAAGTCTTATGGACTGATGAATCAAAATTTGAAATCTTTGGTCCATGACACAGGGTGTTCGTACACAGTCGAGTTGGTGAAAGGATGGTTCCTCAGTATGTGACACCAGCTGTCAAACATGGAGAAGAAGTGTGATGGTCTGGGGTTCAGAGTTGGTGTCTTGCACAGAATGGCTGGCATTCTGAATGAAAAGGGTTACCACACTTTGGCTGTTATATCAACAAAAGGTGGTTACTTTGATGAATCAAAAAATGTGAATAAAATGATTCCTTGACATTTTTTTTATTTATTTATTTTATTAGATCAAGAGATATGAGACATTGTTTATTTGTTCCATGCCTTTGTTTCATGAAACATTACGACATTAAACTGTGTGCATTTCTGTACAAGGTGAAAAACATTGAGGTGTTCTAAAACTTGGTAGTCCATCCATCCATTTTCCAACCCGCTGAATCCAAACACAGGGTCACAGGGGTCTGCTGGAGCCAATCCCAGCCAACACAGGGCACAAGGCAGGAACCAATCCCGGGTAGAGTGCCAACCCACCGCAGGAGAACTTGGTAGTGTATTAGATAAATAAATAGAACTTTTATTTGTCCCCAGGGGACAACAAATAAATACACGAATTGGCAGGTAGGCATATAAATAAATAAAGAGAACGCACTGAAAACACACCAGAATGATAGCAGTGAGGCGTTATACAAGCATATTGCTGTTGGTGTAATGGAAACTCACCAGTGTTTCTTGACACACTTCTGCTAAATGATGTTGGCTGAAAGTCCTCAATGTTAGGGTGTCAGAGAAAGGAAGAGCGGCATCGTTCACAATGGCACTCAGTTTTATTTTAATTCTCTCCTTTGTTACCACCTCCAGAGCATCCAGAGTGCGTCCTAGAACTGTGCTCACCTTTACTGTTCCCTTATTTTAAATCTTTTTGCTCATGTAATGCACTTTGAGCTACATTATTTGGATGAAAATGTGCTATAGAAATAAATGGTGGTGGTGGGGCGCAAGTCAATAACCAGTTCCTTTGTTTCATTGATGTTAAGATGCAGACACTGACTCCTATACCCTGTGTCCTCCTTTCTCAATACACCTCATCTGCACAGAATTTCTGCTGTTAAGTAACACAAGGTAGCTACTGTTTAGTCTTTCTGCAAAAAGAAAAAAGAAAGCAATTCAATTCAAGATAAACTTCACTAAATTGTTCCGAACACATGCAGCCCCACATCGGATGGCATATGTACAAATTTCACAACTGCCCTTTATTACAAGGCTCTCTGGTAGTAGGTGCCCTAATGAGCATCCTGAGGTTTGCACAGAAAACCACTAACAGTTTACCATTCAGACTCAGATGAAGCTGGCCACCGCTCCAGTATCTCCAGTATTATGTATACATTTATGAGTGTTGAAGTCTCTCAGAAAGGACCACAGAGTCAGCCTCTGGCACCCTTTTGAGGATTCAATTCAATGTGTTAAAAAAGGCTGAATACACTGAATGTTGCTTCAGTGTGTGACACAAATGACAGTCCAAGTTACATTTTGATAACCATCTCATCCTAACTGTATGGTCCCCAAACAGCAGCTTCATGGGGATCCCCACACCCTCTTGAGGCCTCTTCTATTAGGGCAACTCTTGAGTAGCAGAGAGAGACCACCCTGGACTGTCAAGCTTGGTTCCAGAGCTAGTGCTGGGTGCACAGGGTGTCTGACTACATCTAGGTGGGATTTCTTGACCTCCTATGTTGTTTGAGTGGAACAGTTTTTCCGTTTCACTTTCAAGACTGGTGGTTTACAGAGGAGGATGACACAACAGGTGTGGAGAAGGATGATAAAATCCTCGAGGGCCATGACTACGCTTTGGCTCAGGATCTAGCAGTTGTCGACCTAACAGCTGATGAAAACATGAGAAGGAGGAAACATATGGAGACCTTTATAATGAAGCAGAAGTTTAGCATTCACTGTTTTGCTGGCTCAGAGACATTTGCTTTTTTACAAGGTAAGATGTCCAGCAGACTCATGTTATTATGTATTGCAACATCAGCGCATAGTCTCACAACGGATGGAGTCTCTGCTCTTTAAGGTGGCTCGCTATCCTTAAAAGGACTTCTTGCCTTTTGCCGCACTAGTTGGAAAAAGTGCACAGGAGTGTGCAGAGCTGTCATTTTTCTAGACAATCCTGCTAGAGATTATGCCATGCCAGCTCATTCTACTGGGGACTCATCCCTGGCTGATAACTTGTCCAGTGCCGTTGCAGTTTTAAGCTTCTTATATATAAACGTCTACGTGTGTGTGTGTGTGTGTGTGTGAGAGAGAGAGGCCTGGAAGTGTGAGGCTACAGCAAAGATAGCAACTCTGTCGTCAAAGTGAAACCGCCAAGAAATACACGCTGCTTGCAACGTGTCAACAAAACTCTAATATTTTACACATTTTTCTCCATATAGTCCTTTTCAGTTTTCTTTTGTTTCATTTTTATTACGTTTACTCTGGTGTTTATGTGTTTTCTTTCCCTCTTTTGTGTCTTTTAATTTTTCTGCGTAATCTTTTGATTACATTTAAATCATGCAAAAGCGGCCCTGAATTAACGAGCCGGAAGAAGAAAGAAGTGCGAGGCTACAGCATGAAGCTGAAAGAAAGCGACTCCGTCGGCAAAGTGAACCCGCCGACGAAAGTGGAACTCGCTTAGCCGTTTATGCACAAGGGAGATGAACATGTCGACAAAATGAAATAGCCGAACAGCGCCATTTGCGACCGGAGATAAATACGCTTTCAGCCTTCTTTCAAGAAAATCAAGAAGCTGAGCTTAGCATTATTGTGGATCAATGGATGATCTTTGCTAATTTTGAAATTCAAAAAATTTTCGAATTGAAAACCCTGCTGACGGTAAATATACGCAGTGCTGTCAGAAAGGCAAAGTTCGACTAACAGAACAAGACTTTCTTTCTCTTCTTAAAATTTGATGACAATGAAAGAGGAAGATAGCAAAGAATTTATGCATAACATAAGAGCAATTAGTAGCTCATTTGCATTTGCCTCAATGGATGCAGACATTTCAGCCTTGTGCTGGGCGGTATGACCAAAATTCTATATCTGTATTTTTCTGAATTATCGTGGTGTCACGGTATTCATGCATGAGTTAACTACATTTTCCACTGCAATTACTGCAGTAGACTGGCTAAGAATAACCTGTTCCTCTGTCATGAGAATTGTACATTGTACAAAAAAAAACATTTTAATGTGCACACAAGTATTAATACAGGTTTGCATGGCCCCATTAAGTGATAGTTTTCAAGGGGGTGGCATTAATGAAAAGAAGGAATCACACTGTATGATAGTTGCAGTCAAAATATAGAACCTTTTTATTGAACAAATTTTGCAAACAAATTAAACTGTAATTTTGACAACATATTTTCAACCATCCAAAGAGGCATTTAGACTCAGTGAAATATCCAGAGGTGCTTGTCAAAAGTTGTATTGCACTGAACATGTCTTAGAAAAGGAATAAAGAGTAAATATTTTCTGTTAATGTTAACAATCTCTGTCCACAGACATGTTAAAGTGACTTTTTAAACAACTTCACCATCATTAAACTGCATAATATTTAAACTAATAAATAATAACAATAAAATAAATAATAGTATTATTACTAGCCAACCCGTGGCGTACCATACGCCACATAATCAGGCCGGTTGTTTTAATGATTTTTAAGCACAGGGAGAAAATTAACATTTGAAAATTTGGTAATGTAATAAATCAGCAGGAAAAGCATCATTGTAACAATGCACGGAACGAACCAACACACAATCGTCCGTGACTGAAAACTGACGGACCGCCATCGCTCATGTGCCCACCTCCAACTCGTCACTTGAGTCGTTGTTGTCTTTGCACAGTCCAGATGCTACTGTGACTCATTTAGACTTTCCATGTCCCTGCAGGAGCATCTAAGAAGACGCATGTTTGTCGCGGATGTGAATTGCTGTATGTAGCATGTAAAACAGTTTGCTGTGGTGCACGCGATCGTGTGTAGTAACCGAAAACTCGGTTTTTAAAGACTGCTTTCTTCGTTGTGTTTCAACCTCAGTTGTAAAGGATTGTTTTAAGGATCCCATGGGATACCCCTCGCAAACCATTTTACACGCCACATATGGCGATTCACCTCTGCGAGAAACATGCCTCTATGAACAGCCAACGTGGCTCGGAGATGCCAGGAGTTGGTGGGCATGGCTCCTTCCTGCGTGCGCCATAGGTGTCTTACTTGTCGGCGGCTCAGTGAATCCACACCCCTTCCGGCGTGCTTTCCATGGATGTCTTGCCTTAGTGAATTATATCTATACTAATAAAAGGCAAAGCCCTCACTGACTCACTCACTCACTCATCATTAATTCTCCAACTTCCCGTGTAGGTAGAAGGCTGAAATTTGGCAGGCTCATTCCTTACAGCTTACTTACAAAAGTTGGGCAGGTTTCATTTCGAAATTCTACGCGTAATGGTCATAACTGGAACCTATTTTTCTCCATATATGGTAATGGACTTTAGCTCGATGGCCGTGGGGGGCGGAGCTGCATGTCACATCATCACGCCCCCCACGTAATCCCGTTAACTGACTGTAAACGCAGTACGTAGAAAAGAAGGAAGAGCTCCCAAAGTGCGCTGAAGAAAAACGCATACAAGCTTATTCATAAGTGCAGCTACTGCGGAAACAAAGCACAGTGTAAACCGTAAGTTTAAATTAAGTTTATGGGCACACTCCTGCTGCCGTTTGTCATGCCTTCATCGAATACTTTATTCGCGTGATACAAGTTTAATGAGAAGACACGAGGTATAAACGAGACTTTGGATCACTTTGTAACGGAGTTAAAATTGCTGTAGCGAGAAACTTTTAAGTACCGGGTCTTTGCTAACATTAAATAAAGCCGTGGACATTGCAACATCACACAAGGGAGCAGCTCACGTGAACTGACTGAACGCAGTACGAGTGATCACTTCCATGCATCAAACCTGTTCAAAAAACGCATTACACAACTGACAAGGTGGGAAAAGAATATGCTCCGAGCTGAGCTCCACAGCTAACGCGGTCTTGCGGAAGCAACTTCGTCACACTGCCACCAAATACTCACAGAAAAATCCACAAGTTAATACACATGCTGTCTCTAGAGTTTCTCCACACTCAATGTATTCCTCGCATCCCCGTTATACCCTCTGATCTCCCATTTCAATTCTAATGCCACCAATTTCCAGTAAGGCTCTGCTGCGCGATGACAAGTAATAAGTCTCAGGGACAGACCCTACAAAAGGTTGCCAGTCATTTCAGGCAAAATTGCTTTTCTCCTGGACAACAATACGTTGCATTCTCAAGAGTGAGCTTGCACAGCTTCGTCATATTACAACCGGAGTGCTGAACTGACAACGTGGTATACAAAGAGATCCTTAACAGATAGTTATCGGTATATTTTCCCAAAGTTTAAAAAGGTTTTCTTTCCTTCTTAATGAAAATTTAAAAGCAGTTCTTCGTCGCTGCGAAACGCATGGATTTGGCTATATACAGTATATATACAGTATATATATATATATATAGTATACTAGCAGAATACTCGCGCTTCGCAGCCGAGAAGTAGTGTGTTAAAGAAGTTATGAAAAAGAAAAGGAAAAATTTTACAAATAACGTAACATGATTGTTAATGTAATTGTTTTGTCATTGATATGAGTGTTGTTGTCATATCTATCTATATATATATATATATATATATATATATATATATATATACTGTATATATATATATAGCAAAATACCAGCTTGGCAGCGAGAAGTAAAAGAAAAGGAAACTTTTAATAATAACGTAACATGATTGACAATGTAATTGTTCTGTCATTGTCATGAGTGTTGCTGGCATATATATATATATGTATATATGTATATATATATATATACCCCATATACTATGGGGTGCCAAAAAGGCAAATACATTGATTTTGTGAATATATAAAGTTGGCGTCAGAATATATAAAGTCAAAACTTGAATATATAAAGTCAGCGCTGGAATATATAAAGTCAAAACTTGAATGTATAAAGTCATTGCTGGAATATATAAAGTAAAAACTTGAATATATAAAGTCAGCGTCGGAATTTATAAAGTCATTCCTGATTATATAAAGTCAACATCGGAGTATATAAACTCACTCCTGAATATATAAAGTGAAAGTCAAAATCTATTGATTGAAACGACTCTGAATTGAACTAAGTGAACAAAAACGTATTCAGAAAAATAAATGAAAAAAACACCGTTCGGTTAATGTTTTGAAAATGATGCATGTGCCCTGCCCAGGATTGGTTCCTGCCTTACGCCCAGTGTTGGCTGGGATTGGCTCCAGCAGACCCCCGTGACCCTGTGGTCGGATTCAACGGGTTGGGAAATGGGTGGATATTCCAGCGCTGACTTTGTATATTCCGACGCTGACTTTATATATTGAAGTTTTGACTTTATATATTCCAGTGCTGACTTTATATATTCCGAAATATTCCAGCACCATCTTTATATACTCAGGTTTTGACTTTATATATTTGGGAATGACTTTATATATTCAAGTTTTGACTTTATATATTCCAGCGCTGACTTTAATATTTCTGGCGACTAAATAGAACCTACTTATATCCAAATTCGAGCTATTGAGCTGTCGCGTGCCTGCCTGAATAAGTCACCCTCTCTTCGCTCTTACTTTTTTACTGTTCATTTAATCATGGCTAGTGGCGGAAAAATTATAAAATGGAAGTAGGATTACACTGAGTATGGCTTTACCAAAACAATTATTGATGGCGAAGCGATTATTCATAAAGCTTCAATTGGTGATCTGTTTTTCTGTATTAACCTCATATTTTTTCATACTTCTTCTCAAACCAAGGGGGTGCGAGGGTAAAATGAATCGGGAAGCGCTGATCAATGTAATCGGTGTGCCAGGAAATCATGCATTGACATAAGTTCCCCTTTGCTTGTATTGCAAAGTGTGATTAACTGCGTGATTTTTTAATGCGTTATGGAGCACATGCATCGAAGCTTCTCAGCTGTGCTTGTGCTAAGAAAAGGAAACATTTTAAAAATAACGTAACACGATTGTCAATGTAACCTTTTGTAAGTAGTGCCTGGAGGATTCAGTGTGGAGAAACTGTAGAGACAGCGTGTGTATTAACTTGTGGATTTTTCTGTGAGTATTTGGTGGCAGCGTCACAAAGTCGCTTCCGTAACACTGCGTGCCTTAGCTGAGGAGCTCAGCTCAGAGCGAAATGAGGTGAATGGAAGGGGAGATGGTGACGTGACTCCCCCAACCGCCTTAACTGTCAATCCCCCACAAACACAGTCTCTCGGAATTTGCATAAGCACAGCCCTTCACCTGCAATTTTAACTTAGTTACAAAGTGAACAAAACTCTCGTTTATATCCTGCATCCTCTCATTAAACTTGTATCCCGCATTACCCGTGAGCAAGACAGCGGCAGCCTGTCTATGAACTTAATTTAAACTGTTTCCGAAGTAGCAGCACTCATGAATATGGTTGTATATGTCACTCGCTCACTTCTTATTGTTTCGCTGCCTTCTCAATTATATAATGCATGTTTTCTGCAGCGCTTTTTGGAGCTCTTCCTGGTTTTCTACGTACTGCGTTAACAGTAAGTTCACGTGATTACGTGGGAGGCGTGATGATGTCACACGAAACTCCGCCCCCCACGGCTTTCGAGGTCAACTCCATTACAGTATATGGAGAAAAATAGCTTCCCGTTATGACCATTACGCGTAGAATTTCTAAATGAAACCTGCCCAACTTTTATTAGGAAACTGTAAGGAATGAGTCTGCCAAATTTCAGCCTTCCACCCACACGGGAAGTTGGAGAATTAGTGATGAGTGAGTGAGTGAGTGAGTGAGTGAGTGAGTGAGTGAGTGAGTGAGTGAATGAGTGAGTGAGTGAGTGAGTGAGTGAGTGAGTGAGAGCTTTGCCTTTTATTAGTATAGATATGTTGTGAAAGATGACCCGGACATAGACAGACGGACATTCTAGTTGCACCCAACACACTCATTTATTATGTACACTATTTACACTGTTCTACGTGCACCCCCAGTGCCTCCAGCAGTCAAAATGCCTCTTCTCCTGGCCGCCTCCAGTCCTCTCTCCAGCTCCGTCCTTCTTCCACCCGACTTCCGCTACTAAATGAAGGGAGGCAGCCCCTTATATAGGAACCCGGATGGGCTCCAGCTGCTTCCCGGCATTCCTCCGCCGACACCCCAGTGTGGCGGAAGTGCCGGCTGTGCACCCGGAAGCCCTCCGGGTGTCCCCTGTCTTCTTCCCCCCAGCACTTCCTGGTGGGCTGGTACAAGCCCTCCTCCGGTCCTCCTGGGCCTCGGCATGTTTAATTGTGCCTTCCATTCAGGGTTGCGTCCATCCCAGCAAGCATTGTGTGCAAGGCAGGAGGAAATCCTGAATGTGGCGCCAGTTCATTGCAGGGTGAATACGAGCAATACATACACTAGCAGGGTTAATAAAGCATAACTAAACCCGCCATCCTACATGACAAGGAAACTGAAGCACGCTGAGTAAACTCACCAGAAGAACATGCAAATTCAAAGCAGGGAACACCCGAGACACTCTTGCTGCGAGGCAGCAGTGCAACCTCCACGCTGCCGTGCCCCCAACATGATTAATACATGCTTTAATGCATTTTATTATGAAATTTATATCAAGTATTTATCTTCATCCATCCATCCATCCTCTTCCGCTTATCCGAGGTCAGGTCGCGGGGGTAGCAGCTTAAGCAGAGAAGCCCAGACTTCCCTCTCCCCGGCCACTTCTTCCAGCTCTTCTGGGAGAATCCCAAGGCGTTCCCAGGCCAGCCGGGAGACATAGTCCCTCCTGGGTCTTCCCCGGGGCCTCCTCCCGGTTGGACGTGCCGGGAACACCTCACCAGGGAGGCGTCCAGGAGGCATCCTGATCAGATACCCGAGCCACCTCATCTGACTCCTCTCGATGCGGAGGAGCAGCGGCTCTACTGTGAGCCCCTCCCGGATGACTGAGCTTCTCACCCTATCTTTAAGGGAAAGCCCAGACACCCTGCGGAGGAAACTCATTTCAGCCGCTTGTATTCGCGATCTCGTTCTTTCGGTCACTACCCATAGCTCATGACCATAGGTGAGGGTAGGACGTAGATCGACTGGTAAATTGAGAGCTTTGCCTTACGGCTCAGCTCTCTTTTCACCACAACAGACCGATGCAGAGCCCTCATCACTGCGGATGCCGCACCGATCCGCCTGTCAATCTCACGATCCATTCTTCCCTCACTCGTGAACAAGACCCCAGATACTTGAACTCCTCCACTTGGGGCAGGATCTCTCCCCAACCCTGAGAGGGCACTCCACCCTTTTCCGGCTGAGGACCATGGTCTCGGATTTGGAGGTGCTGATTTTCATCCCAGCCGCTTCACACTCAGCTGCGAACCGCTCCAGAGAGAGCTGAAGATCACGGCCTGATGAAGCAAACAGGACAACATCATCTGCAAAAGCAGTGACCCAATCCTGAGTCCACCAAACCGACCCCTTCAACACCCTGGCTGCGCCTAGAAATTCTGTCCATAAAAGTTATGAACAGAATCGGTGACAAAGGGCAGCCCTGGCGGAGTCCAACTCTCACTGGAAACGGGCTCGACTTACTGCCGCAATGCGGACCAAGCTCTGACACCGGTTGTACAGGACCAACAGCTCTTATCAGGGGTCCGTACCCCATACTCCCGAGCACCCCACAGGATTCCCGAGGGACACGGTCAATGCCTTTTCCAAGTCCACAAAACACATGTAGACTGGTGGGCAAACTCCCATGCACCCTACAGGATCCTGCTAAGGGTGAAGAGCTGGTCCACTGTTCCGCGACCAGGACGAAAACCACACTGTTCCTCCTGAATCCGAGGTTCGACTATCCGACGGACCCTCCTCTCCAGAACCCCCGAATAGACTTTTCCAGGGAGGCTGAGGAGTGTGATCCCTCTATAGTTGGAACACACCCTCCGGTCCCCCTTTTTAAAGAGGGGACCACCACCCGGTCTGCCAATCCAGAGGCACTGTCCCGATGTCCATGCGATGTTGCAGAGACGTGTCAACCAAGACAGTCCTACAACATCCAGAGCCTTAAGGAACTCCGGCGATCTCATCCACCCGGGGCCCTGCCACCTGGTGACTTCAGTCCCAGAGATGGGAGAGCCCACCTCAGAGTCCCCAGGCTCTGCTTCCTCATTGGAAGGCATGTTAGTGGGATTGAGGAGGTCTTGAAGTACTCCCCCACCGACCCACAACGCCCCGAAGTGAGGTCAGCAGCACACCATCCCACCATATACGGTGTTGACACTGCACTGCTTCCCTCCTGAGACGCCGGACGGTGGACCAGAATCTCCTCGAAGCCGTCCAAAGTCGTTCTCCATGGCTCTCCAAACTCCTCCCATGCCCGAAGTTTTGCCTCAGCAACAACGAAGCCGCATTCGCTTGGCCTGCCGGTACCTATCAGCTGCCTCCAGAGACCCACAGGACAAAAAGTCCTATAGGACTCCTTCTTCAGCTTGACGGCATCCCTCCCCGCCGGTGTCCACCAACGGGTTTGAGGATTATTCGACAGGCACCGACCACCTTACGGCCACAGCTCCGTCAGCCGCCTCAACAATAGAGGCACGGAACATGGCCCATTCGACTCAATGTCCCCACCTCCCTCGGGACGTGGTTGAAGTTCTGCCGAGGTGGGAGTTGAAGCTACTTCTGACAGGGGACTCTGCCAGCCGTTCCCAGCAGACCCTCACAACACGCTTGGGCCTACCAGGTCTGACCGCATCTTCCCCACCATCGGCCAACTCACCACCAGGTGGTGATCAGTTGACAGCTCCGCCCCTCTCTTCACCCGAAAGTGTCCAAGACATATGGCGCAAGTCCACGACACACCACAAAGTCGATCATCGAACTGAGGCCTAGGGTGTCCTGGTGCCAAGTGCACATATGAACACCCTTATGCTTGAACATGGTGTTCGTTATGGACAATCCGTGGCGAGCACAGAAGTCCAATAACAAAACACCGTTTGGGTTCAGATCGGGGGGGCCATTCCTCCCAATCACGTCCTTCCAGGTCTCACTGTCATTGCCCGTGAGCATTGAAGTCTCCCAGCAAAACGAGGGAATCCCAGAAGGTATGCCCTCTAGCACACCCTCCAGAGACTCCAAAAAGGGTGGATACCCCAAACTGCTGTTCGGCGCATACGCACAAACAACAGTCAGGACCCTTCCCCCCACCCGAAGGCAGAGGGAGGCCACCCTCTCATCCACCGGAATAAACCCCAACACACAGGCTCCAAGTCGGGGGGCAATAAGTATGCCCACACCTGCTCGGCGCCTCTCACCGGGGGCAACTCCAGAGTGGTAGAGAGTCCAGCCCCTCTCAAGGAGATTGGTTCCAGAGTCCAAGCTAAGCGTTGAGGTGAGTCCGACTATATCTAGCCGGAACCTCTCACCTGCGCACTAGCTCAGGCTCCTTCCCCTTCAGAGAGGTGACATTCCACGTCCCAAGAGCCAGTTTCTGTAGCCGAGGATCAGACCGCCAAGGTCCCCACCTTCGGCCACCACCCAACTCACACTGCACCCAACCTCCTTGGCCCCTCCCATAGATGGTGAGCCCATGGGAAGGAGGACCCATTTATTTATCTTAGTATTCTAAATGTTCAGGGAGCAGGAATATCATTAAGTGAATGTGTTCTGTGCGGTGATCGCTGAACACCGGCGCTTCATCAGTACAAGAGGAAGTCAGTTTAAGAAGCACGTACCGATTTAACATGGCTCTGGGAACACTTAACACAAAGCATTTAATGTGCTATATAACTTATGATGGGGTTTGAGAAAACCTAGTAAATTAAATATTCATTTTACGATGAAGTTTAGTTTACGATGTTTGACTTTAATCTTGACATAAACTGCGAGAATAAAGTAGAAATGTCGAGAATAAAGTCAACATGTCAACTTTATTCTCGTCATAAGCGTCGAGATTAAAGTGGAAATGTCGAGAATAAAGTCAACATGTCATCACACTATTACACAGTACTGAAAACAAATAAAACAAGTACAACTTGGCTTGCAGTATTATCCAGTAGTATAGAAAAAGTATTTACACATTTGAACACAATGGTCCACATCTGACCTTTTAAAACCAAAGCATCCCCAGGCAATGGACGTGACTCCTTTTTTTGTCAAAAGTTCTTCTGTGTCATCATGTACAACTTTAGCGGCAGCTACAGCTTCGGAATGTTCTCTGTCCATTTTCACCACGCAATACCTACACTACCACTACCTATTTAGCGGTGTAGCAGTGAAAAAGAGCCCCCAGGCCACCTCTGTGATTAGCGGTGTAGCAGTGAAAAAAGGTCCCCACTTGAACAGTTACCCACTGCGCCACGTTCCGAACGCTGTTTAGGCAATTTAAACTGGTGTTGCGGTATAAGAAAAATCCATATCATAACAAAAATAAAAAATGTTTTTTGGTATGAACCGGTATACCGCCCAGCACTAGTCTCAACGTCCCCAAGCACCGAATCAGGCCTGCATCAATTTGTTTTTTTAAATAATTTTGATAAGACAGTGTTTTGGACATTACTCATAAGGACAATTAAGCCATTTTGTGGTTAATGTTATACAAAAACAGTATCTGAGTGTATTTCTGTTTTATTGGAACGGTGTAATATGATTTAAGAATATTTGTTTGGTGAAAGAGAATCCCTGACTACTTAAATTACTATTAATTTTGCTTAATTTATTTTAAAATTAAAAAGGGGAGTTTATCATTTTCTATAACCCAGTTTTTTGGTGTTTTATTATATTTCTCTGTGTAGCTTAAACTATTGCACTGGTAACAGGTGTTAAAGGGTAATTACACTTAGTTATTTGTTATACCCCAATCAAAATTTAGCTCAAACGTAAGAAATAAGGTTTCTATAGTGACCCAAGACCTAAAATACTAAAGTAATCAGATTTACAGTAAGTCAAGAATTAGAATAAAGAACTCAGGGCCCCTTTCTACACATAGCTAGAGTAGACGGGCTACACTGCATATTAATAAATATACAAAAGGGGAAAGTAGAGTAATATTTTACCAGAGGTGGGTAGAGTATCCAAAAATTGTACTCAAGTAAGAGTAGCGTTACTTCAAAATAATATTACTCAAATAGAAGTAAAAAAGTAGTCATCCAAAAACTTAATTAAGTAAGAGTAAAAAAGTACTTGGTGAAAAGACTACTCAAGTATTGAGTAACTGTTTGATCATAATAAATTATTTATTTTTTAGAAATGCTGTAATAAGGCAGACAAAAATATATAAAATGTGCAAATTCTATTTTCAAATAATAAAATAAAAAATGAGTAAAAATGAATAACATGTTTACAAAATAAAGATGCACAAGTAACACAATGTTCCGCGTTGCATTCAAAAAACATTTTTTTTTAAATGTTAGTCTATCATATATTCTCCGTTTTGGCATTTGCCACTTGATTGACATACAGGGCAGCCAGTCTGAGATCTCTTTTCTTCTAACACACTGGTCATCCCACACGCACGATCAAACATGCGAGCTACTGCAAAACTCCAGCTATATAAGTGATCTAGTTAGCCTTCCGATGTATATCGAGTAAAGAAGGGATTTAAAAAAAATGTTGGTTATGGGCTGGATGTGGAATTGGAAGAGGATTTTTTCTCTCACAATGTCACAATCGAAGTGCGTTTGTCTGATCTGTCAATCTATAATTGCTATTCCAAAGAAGGAAAATGTGGAAAGGCACTTTCGAACTGTTCATAAAAGCTCCGAAACTGACTTCCTTCCGAAAAGCGATCTGAGAAAGTGAAAGGAGAGCAAACTAAAATCACAGTTAATTGGACAGCCATCATTTTTTTACTTTTTTTTATTTTTATTAATTTTATTATAATCCATAGAAAACAATTAAGTTTTTACAAAAAGAAGAATTGAGTTAAGAACAGATCAATCCCCACCCCAAGAGAGAGAGCAAGTAAAATTTAAGGCTTGTAAACATAACTAAATTAATAAATTCTCTGTGTTTTATAAACTTATTTTAAAATATTACTGCTTAGATCCTGCCATGTTTTGAAAAAAGTCTGTACAGATCCTCTAACTGAGTATTTGATTTTTCCAATTTCAAATAATATAACACATCAGTTTCCCACTGACTTAAAGAGGAGAGTTTGGGTTCTTCCAGTTTATCAGAATAAGTCTGCGTGCCAACAGTGTAGTGAATGCAATCACAATTTGTTTGTCTTCTCCACTTTAAGCCCTCTGGAAGAACCCCAAACACAGCTGTTAATGGGTTAGGAGGGATTGTGAGTCCAAGGCTGTCTGAGAGGTAATTAAAAATTTTTGTCCAGAATAATGTTAATTTGGTGCAGGCCCAGAACATGTGACCCAGTGAGGCTGGGGCTTGGTTGCAACGTTCACAGGTTGGATCATGCCCTGGAAACATTTTGGAGAGTTTTAGTCGAGACAGATGTGCTCGATATATAATTTTGAGTTGTATAATTGTATGCTTTGCATATGGAGCTCGAGTGAATTCTCTGCATTGCTACTTTCCACTCCTTTTCTGATATATTAATTGAGAGATCTTTTTCCCAGTGTCCTCTTGGATCTTTGAAAGGAAGGGATTGTAAAATGATTTTATATATTGTAGAGATGGAGTCTAATCCTTGAGATTGAGCAATATTTTTCCAGCGTGGACGAGGGTGCAAGATGAGGAAAATCTGGAAGGTTCTGTTTAACAAAGTTCCTGATTTGAAGATAGTGAAAGAAATGTGTAGCTGGAATGTTAAATTTGGAATGTAATTGTTCATAGGATGCAAAGACGTTGTCTATATAAAGATCTCTAAGCAAGTTAATTCCAAATTTTTTCCAGATATTAAAAACTGCATATGTTTGTGAGGGTTGAAAGAGGTGGTTCTCTTGCAGGGTGCCACAGATAGAAGCTTCTCCGTCTTAAAATGCTTTCTACATTGGTTCCAGATTCTAAGTGAGTGGAGCACAATTGGGTTATTAGTGTATTGCCGATAACGTGTGTTTATTGGAGCAGAGCAAGGAATACAAAGAAGTACTGCAGGATTTTACTTCTATTGCGGTCCAAGCCTGTGTATGTTCTTCTATTTGTGTCCAGGTTCTTATCGCCTGTATATTTGCCCAGTAATAAAACTGGAAGTTAGGTAGAGCCATGCCGCCTTCTGCCTTTTGTCTTTGTAGGGTCGCTCTTTTGATGCGTGGATGTTTAGAATTCCAAATAAATGAGGTTATTGTTGAATCTAATTGCTTAAAGAATGATTTATTAATGTATATTGGGATGTTTTGAAATAAAAAGGAGCTTAGGAAGAATATTCATCTTAACAGTGTTAATTCTTCCAGCTAGTGTGAGATGAAGGGTTGACCATCTATGCAAGTCTTGTTTAATTTTTTCCATGCAGACGCGAAATTTTGTTGATAAAGAGCTTTATGTTTACTTGTGATGTTTACCCTAGGTATTTAAACTGTTCTGCAATGATAAAAGGTAGGGTGTCTAATCTAATATTATATGCTTGAGAATTCACTGGAAAGAGTACACTTTTATTCAGATTAATTCTGAGACCAGAGATCTTTTGAAATTCTGTGAGTGCTGCTAAGACTGCAGGCACAGAATTTTCTGGGTCCGATATATACAGTACCATGTCATCTGCATATAATGAGATTTTCTGTTCCAGTCCTTCTCTGCTAATCCCCTTTATCTGATCAGTATTTCGACAATGTATTGCCAGTGGTTCAATGGCAATGCAAACAGCAGCGGTGACAAGGGCATCCTTGTCTAGTGCCACGTTCTAGTTTAAAGTAGTCTGAGCAAATGTTATTGATGCAAACTGAAGCTTCTGGGTTAGTATACAGTAATTTAATCCATGCACAAATGTTCGGCCAAACCCAAACTTCTCCAATATAGTAAAAGGTATTTCCATTCAATCATGTCGAATGCTTTTCTGCATCCAATGATAATAATATTTCTGGGGTGTTTGATTTAGTTGGTGAGTATATTACATTAAACAGGCGTCGAAGATTTGAAGATAAGTGTCGGCCCCTAATAAATCCAGTTTGGTCTTGTGATATTACCGAGGGAGCACTTTCTCCATCCTTCTAGCTATGATTTTAGAGAGTATTTTAACGTCGTTATTCAGAAGTGAAATTGGTCTGTATGATGCACATTGTAATAAGTCCTTATTTTGTTTTGGAAAGACAGTGATTAGTGCTTGGCGAAAGGTTTGTGGAAGAGATTGGTTATCTCTGGCTTCTGTAAATGTTGCTAATAGGAGGGGAGCTAGCTTAGCGGAGAATTTCTTGTAAAACTCTGCAGGGTACCGTCAGGGCTTGCTGCTTTTTCACCTTGGAGTGACTTTATAGCATCTAGTAACTCTGATAATGCCAGAGGTTTATCAAGTTCCTCCACACTAAAAGCGTCTATTTGTGGTATCTGTAATGTATCCAGAAATGCATTAGATTGTATATTGTCTTCTTTAAACTCAGTAGTATATAGGGATTTATAGTAGTCTCTGAAAGTGTGCATTATATTTTTGTGTTCGATGATTTTATCTCTGTTCGTGTTAGTGATTACCGAGATTGCGTTGCGCACTTCTTGCTTGTGAATTTGTTGAGCTAAAAGCTTATTAGCTTTCTCTCCATGTTCATAGTAATGATGTCTGGATTTGTAAATTAGTTGTTCAGTTTCCATCATTTTTCACTCGGCTGAATTCAAAAGCAAAGGCAGACACACTGAAGCATCGTTCCGGGTGAGTCACTTGATCATTAAGCATAAAAAGTCCTTCCAAGATTGTAAAACGGAGCCATGTGATTATTGTTGCTACGTCTGATTGGTGAAACAGTCATGCAGTAGATCCACTGGCGGATTCTTTCTGTCAAAAATATAGCATACTGTATCTAATGGAAAAAATGTAATGATTCGAGTGTTGCCCAATGTTGCAGAGTAAGGGTAGCATTTCTTCTTCACAAATGAACTCAAGAAAAAGTTAAAAGTATGGTGCAGTAAAACTACTCTTAGAAGTACAATTTTTTTAAAAAGTTACTCAAGTAAATCTAACAGAGTAAATGTAACTTGTTACTACCCACCTCTGTATATTACTCTACAAAGACAAAACACCAATCATGATATTTTTGTCTCATTTATTTAGCTGGGTTCTCCATATCCACTTTTCGGACTTATGTGAAAATCTGGTGATGTTTTATGCCATATTTATGCAGGAAAATGGAAAATTCTGAAGGGTTCACTAACTTTCAAGCACCACTGTATGCTATTTGGAAATGCATGAGTGTGTAATAAGTCATGATTTTTTTTTCACAAGTTCTTACATGTAGTTTTTGTATGTTTACTTTGGAAAAATTTTTTAAAGAAAAAGCTAGCGTTTATTCTTTTAGCACAGTGTCATGCTATTTTAATGTAATTCAGATTGGTGTACAACATGGGCATGTCTATATTTTGGATTTTAACTTTTATTTTGACTCTTAATTGATTTATGTTGTTTTAATAGTTTATAATAATTATCAATCAGTTTGATTTGTTATTTAATAGACATTGAGGAGAAGCTGTTTGTGTGACACCCTGCCCTCTTTTGTTTTTTGTTTTTTTTGCTTCTGGAAAGGGAAAAAAAATAAATTCCAGTCAGTTAGATTTCCAGCAGGAGACCCAAGATTGCATCCCGGGTCCTTCCTGCGTGGAGTTTGCATGTTCTCCCCGTGTCTGTGTGGGTTTCATCTGGGTGCTCCGGTTTCCTCCAGCAGTCCAGAGACATGCAGGTTAGGTGCATAGGCCATTCTAAATTGTCCCTAGTGTGTGTGCGCCCTGCAGTAGGATGGTGCCCTGCCCTGGGTTTGTTTATTGCCTTGTGCCCTGTGTTTGCCGGGATTGGCTCCAGCGGATCCCCATGACCCTGTAGTTTGGATATAGGGGGTTTGATAATGGATGGATGGATGGATGGATAGATTTCCAGCACAGAACTGCAAGAAATCAGGCAGTGCTAATTCTGTCTCACCTGTAACAATCAAACCCTGTGCCAGGCAGCTCGCTCCTCTCTTCACAGACATCTTGAGCCAGTCTCTTGCTCAGTGTACCATAGCAGATGGCTTTAAGTCTTCTGTTATTGTTCTCATTCCCAAAGCTGATAAAATAAGCTGCCTCAAAGATTACAGGCCTTTTGCTTTTTCATCAGTTTCAATGAAAATATTTGAATGGCTTGTCCTAACCCATCTGAAGTCCATTACTGCTAACTGATCTCGACACTCTTTAGTTTAAATATCAAGCACCCTGATCTGTCAACGATGCCATCCACATGGGCCTTCACTTTGTGCTCAAGCATTTGGATGCAAAGGAACTTAGGCCAGAATCCTGTTTGTAGACTTCAGTTCACATTTGAACAACATTGTTCCTGAAATATTGTTAATTAAACATACAGACTGAACTGAATCATTCCATCTGTAAATGGATTTACAGTTTCCTGACAGACTGGTAACAACAAAATGTGTCGGCTCCCACCTCTCAGACGGTCTCCATATTAGCGCAGGTGCTCCTCAAGGCTGTGTACTTTCTCCTCTACTTTATTCCCTGTACACCAAGGAGGTCCACTGATCCTTCAGTAAAACTCATTATGTTCGCTGATGACACTGCGATTATCGGACTAATTACAAATGGTAACAAAACAGCTTACTGAAAGAAGGTGTCTCGTTTTGTATCTTGGTGTGCTTCCAGTAACCTGGTCCTCAACACCATCATGACACTGGACATGGTTATTGACTTCCGCAAACAGCAATTACAAATTCTCCTACTAGAAATAAATGATTCCACACTCAATATTGTGGAATCTTTCATTTTTGTAACTATCACAAACACGCTCAGCTTAACTGCACTTTCCACCACAAAGAACGCTCAGCAGTGGTTGTTCTTTTTATGCCAACTTAGGAACATCAAGATTTCCCTGCCAATCCTAGTTCAGTTTTGCAAAATCATACTTGAAAGCGTAATCACATTCTTCATTGTTTTCTGCTTTGGTTCAGCAGCACTCCATAAATAAATGACAGCATGATGTGAGGTCTGCTGAGAAAAGAATTAGCCATGCTCTTCCATATGTTGCAGACTGCCTCTATTATAATTTTGTAAAACTTCCTCAAAGGATGGTGAACTGTAATGGAGCCACATAATTTACAAAGGCATTTACAGACTCCTGAAGGCTATTTACCTAACTAACATACAAAGGCAATTTACTTTATCTAACTACATTTGCATTCATTCACCCCCTCTGTGTGTGACCAATGATTTACCAGTTCAGGGGCCTCATGTATAAACGGTGCGTACACACAAAAATGTTGCGTATGAACTTTTCCACACTCACATCGTGATGTATAAAAACTAAACGTGGAGTAAAGCCATGCACATTTTCATGCCAACTCAATCCCTGGCGTACGCAAGTTCGCAGCTCAGTTTTGCAAACTGGCGTCATCCAGCGTCAAAGCAGTGTTTTTGTTCCAGTGTGGTTTGCCTTTGTTTTGTAGATCCACATCCCTGATGCGGCTTTATCATATACACTGAAATTAACCGCATATTGTTTATTAGTTTAAGGCATCTAATTGCAATTAACCTGTAACAATATAACGGTTCATGGAATAGCCAAACTATTCCAAATACCATAGCTGCATTAGCGTTGTTACTCTCACTGCACATTCTTTTTCTTCTTTCAGCTGCTCCCGTTAGGGGTTGCCACCGTGGATCATCTTTTTCCATATTACTCTCACTGCACCACTAGGAGTATTTATATCACTGTATCTGAGTGGGGAATCACAGCTCTACAGCAGCTAATCAGAAAGAGAATTATTGGTATACAGCATCAAGTACACGCTGCCTCAGAAATTCTGTCTATTGAACTGCTGGCATACGTCAAACGCTTCAGAGCCTTTCTAGTACGGACCTCATGGTTCAGAAACATCCCAAGAACTATAAATGCACTGAATCAGTCCATCAAGTGCTCCTTGTAGAACTGTTTGTACTTATAAGTACATTCACCTCACTGTATACTTGCGATACAGTTATAATATTACACAACCTGAGCCACTTTAGCATGTATTTACAAATGATGACGAAATCAATTTTAAAGATGAAATGCAACAATATATGTTTATTACATTATACAGATTAAATGTTAACATCATCTTAAAAATGTATATTTTTAATAATTAAACATCTGAGGACACTGTATCGCAGGGCTAGCAAAGAGTTGGTGCCCTGATTGTTCCTGCCTCATGCTGTATTCTTGCTGGGGCTGGCGCGACATTGGATGGATAGATGGATAGAATAATTAAACATGTACAACGAAGATATTTCAATGTTCAATGTTCCTTAAACGTTTTGAAGAATCGGAGTTCTAAGCTTACAGAGGGCTTAACGTCTATTACTGAGCTGATTGTGTGGCGATTGGGTACTTAGAGAAAGAAAAGGAAAGACACGCATTGGGAGTTAGTACGTTTGAAAGAGACAGTACTGCTACAATAAAGTATTTCATCAAAGGTTGCGCAGCAAGCATCTTGCATGAGGCGGGAACAATCACTGGATGGGCCGCCAGTTCATCACTATCACTGCGCCATCGTGTTCCCATGTTTAATACATGATTTAATTGATATGAATACTGAAGGGGGCTGCACCGTGGCACAGTGGTAGCATTGCTGCCTTGCAGTAAGGAGATATGGGTTTTCTTCCCGGGTCCTCCCTGCGTGGAGTTTGCATGTTCTCCTCGTGACTTCGTGGATTTCCTCCCACAGTCCAAAGACATGCAGGTTAGGTGCATTGGTGGTCCTACATTGTCCCTAGTGTGTGGATAGTGTGTGTGTGTGTGTGTGTGTGTGTGTGTGCGTGTGTGTGCGTGTGTGTGCCCTGCCAGGGGATTTATTCCTGCCTTGTGCCCAATGCGGGCTGGGATTGGCTCCCAGTGACCCTGTGTTAAGATATATTGGGTTGGGTAATGACTGACTGACTGACTGACTGAATTCTGAAATGATATCAAGTATACATCTCAGTATTTAAATTATTCAGAGAACTGTAATATCACAAATGTAATGCATTCTGTGACCTGTTGGAGGAAGAGAAAAATTCATTTAAGAAGCACAAAGTGATTCACACACATAGAGCACATAGAAGAACACATACAAAACAAAGCATTTAATGTGCTATTTTAGTTACGATGGGATTTGAGAAACTATTAAATGAAATAATTTTAAGATGGAGTTTATGATGTTCTACTTTAATGACAAAATAAACTACATGATTAAAGTGGAAAGTTTGAGATTAAAGTTGACATTTCAAGCTTTTTTCTCACTGTGTCCCTATTTTTTTCTTTTCTTTGCACTCTAAGTCCGAAGTTATACTTCACGCGACGCATGCTGCAGCAGACACTCCTGCTATGCAAGTATTGTAGTGTTCATACTTGCGCGCGTACTTTACGTAAATCTAGGGGAATCCACCAGGTGGCAGTGCGAGATATTATCACGGTGAGAACATGTTCGGCTTCTCTGTGTTGTGAATTGCCTAGAACACCTATTAAATTCTGATGACACCTTACCGTAATATCTCTGAAAAGGATGTTTATTGATTAAATCCATCAATCCAGGGATGTGCCCATTCCAGCAAGCATTGGGCACGAGTGAGAAACAGTCCCTGGACGAGGCCTCAGCTCATCGCAACGTGAATACAAGCACTCACATACACTAGCATCATTTTAGCGGCACCAAATCCCCAAATCTGCATATCTTTGGAAGGAAACCGGAGCATAGTGTGGAATACAAGCAGGAAATACCAGCAACATAACTCCCTACGAGACAGCAGTGCTATCAGTCCACCACCGTGACACCCCCATGTGTGTAATTATTCCCCCCCATGTATGTAATTATTAACAGTATTCATTATTTAAACGAAATTATATGTAAAATGTAACATACATACTTTAATGCATTTCATCATGAAAGTGATATCAAGTTTAAATCTAACGATTCTAAATGTGCAGAGAGTTGGAATATCATACATTTAATTTGTTCTGTGTGGTGATCTATTGCTGATTTCCGCTGCTGTCAGGTCCAAGAAGCTTGTAGCGATTAAAAACTGGGATGACGTTTACAATGGTCTGCATTAATGATAAAGTAAACTACGAGGTTAAAGTGGACATTTCGAGATTAAAGCCAAAATTCCCACTTTAATCACAAAATACACGTTTTAACCGTGTCCTTTATTTATTTCTCAGTGGCTCAAATATAACGCTATACATTATGTTGATGTTGTTAAGTTGCAAAAATAAAAAAAATACAAAAGACGGCACAAAAGATGGTATGTGAGACTTTTAAAATGTATTGTGTCATTACGATCGGGAATATGCAACGCTTGAATATAAAAGCACCACAAATGCATCTGTATATGTCGGCATTTTGCTTCACCACATCGAAGCATTCATCCCGAAGGATCTGCATAGAGGCATTCTGTCACATGTAGATAGTAAACAGAGACACTGACGTCACGTTTCGACTTTTAGCACACTGCGCCCCCCGACTTTTTGCTGGTACTGCAACTTGCACACGCGTCACGTTAATTTCAGAGGACCTGCTCAGAGGACACATGAAATGAATGCTGGGAACGCGTGGCAGCCATGATGCGGGTGTGTACGCGTTCTGAGCGAGAAGTATAAATTGGCCCTAATAAGCTTCCATATAATACTCAGATGGTGGCTACAACTTGCTTTTCATGGCGACTTTAATATCAGACAACTTCTTTTTTATTTCAGGCATTGTGTGACTTTCTGAATTTGAACTTCCAAGTTTCTCCAACACTCTATATGTCACTCGATCAACTCCCTTTTGTTGTTTATACCACTGTTTAAACCAACAAATAGTACGTTTTTTCTTGCCTCCACTTGGTATTCGCTGAAATTCTTCTATTTTCATCTGTGCTTTTGCCATTGTCTTTTCTTTTTTTTAAAAATTGTTTATTAATTTTATTACAATCCATACAAAGCAATCAAGTTTTTACAAAAAGAAGAATTGAGTTAAGAACAGATCGATCCCCACCCCTGAGAGAGAGAGCAAGCCAAACGGCGTAAAATTTAAGGCTTGTAAACATACCTAAATTAATAAATTCTCTGTGCTTTATAAACATTTTAAAATATTACTGATTAGATCCTGCCATGTTTTGAAAAAAGTCTGTACGGATCCTCTAACTGAGTATTTGATTTTTTCCAATTTCAAATAATATAACACATCGGTTTCCCACTGACTTAAAGAGGAGAGTTTGGGTTCTTCCAGTTTATCAGAATGAGTCTGTGTGCCAAGAGTGTAGTAAATGCAATCACAATTTGTTTGTCCTTCTCCACTTTAAGCCCCTCTAGAAGAACCCCAAACACAGCTGTTAATGGGTTAGGAGGGATTGTGAGTCCAAGACTGTCTGAAAGGTAATTAAAAATTTTTGTCCAGAATAATGTTAATTTGGTGCAGGCCCAGAACATGTGACCCAGTGAGGCTGGGGCTTGGTTGCAACGCTCGCAGGTTGGATCATGCCCTGGATACATTTTGGAGAGTTTTAGTCGAGACAGATGTGCTCGATATATCATTTTGAGTTGTATAATTGTATGCTTTGCTCATATGGAGCTCAAGTGAATTCTCTGCATTGCTACTTTCCACTCCTTTTCTGATATATTAATTGAGAGATCTTTTTCCCAGTGTCCTCTTGGATCTTTGAAAGGAAGGGATTGTAAAATGATTTTATATATTGTAGAGATGGAGTCTAATTCCTTGAGATTGAGCAATATTTTTCCAGCGTGGATGAGGGTGCAAGATGAGGAAAATCTGGAAGGTTCTGTTTAACAAAGTTCCTGATTTGAAGATAGTGAAAGAAATGTGTAGCTGGAATGTTAAATTTGGAATGTAATTGTTCATAGGATGCAAAGACGTTGTCTATATAAAGATCTCTAAGCAAGTTAATTCCAAATTTTTTCCAGATATTAAAAACTGCATATGTTTGTGAAGGTTGAAAGAGGTGGTTCTCTTGCAGGGTGCCACAGATAGAAGCTTCTCCATCTTAAAATGCTTTCTACATTGGTTCCAGATTCTAAGTGAGTGGAGCACAATTGGGTTATTAGTGTATTGCCGATAACGTGTGTTTATTGGAGCACAGAGCAAGGAATACAAAGAAGTACTGCAGGATTTTACTTCTATTCGGTCCAAGCCTGTGTATGTTCTTCTATTTGTGTCCAGGTTCTTATCGCCTGTATATTTGCCCAGTAATAAAACTGGAAGTTAGGTAGAGCCATGCCGCCTTCTGCCTTTTGTCTTTGTAGGGTCGCTCTTTTGATGCGTGGATGTTTTGAATTCCAAATAAATGAGGTTATTGTTGAATCTAATTGCTTAAAGAATGATTTATTAATGTATATTGGATGTTTTGAAATAAAAAAGGAGCTTAGGAAGAATATTCATCTTAACAGTGTTAATTCTTCCAGCTAGTGTGAGATGAAGAGTTGACCATCTATGCAAGTCTTGTTTAATTTTTTCCATGCAGACGGCAAAATTTTGTTGATAAAGAGCTTTATGTTTACTTGTGATGTTTACCCCTAGGTATTTAAACTGTTCTGCAATGATAAAAGGTAGGGTGTCTAATCTAATATTATATGCTTGAGAATTCACTGGAAAGAGTACACTTTTATTCAGATTAATTCTGAGACCAGAGATCTTTTGAAATTCTGTGAGTGCTGCTAAGACTGCAGGCACAGAATTTTCTGGGTCCGAAATATACAGTACCATATCATCTGCATATAATGAGATTTTCTGTTCCAGTCCTTCTCTGCTAATCCCCTTTATCTGATCAGTATTTCGACAATGTATTGCCAGTGGTTCAATGGCAATCGCAAACAACAGCGGTGACAAGGGCATCCTTGTCTAGTGCCACGTTCTAGTTTAAAGTAGTCTGAGCAAATGTTATTGATGCAAACTGAAGCTTCTGGGTTAGTATACAGTAATTTAATCCATGCACAAATGTTCGGCCCAAACCCAAACTTCTCCAATATAGTAAAAAGGTATTTCCATTCAATCATGTCGAATGCTTTTTCTGCATCCAATGATAATAATATTTCTGGGGTGTTTGATTTAGTTGGTGAGTATATTACATTAAACAGGCGTCGAAGATTTGAAGATAAGTGTCGGCCCCTAATAAATCCAGTTTGGTCTTGTGATATTACCGAGGGGAGCACTTTCTCCATCCTTCTGGCTATGATTTTAGATAGTATTTTAACGTCGTTATTCAGAAGTGAAATTGGTCTGTATGATGCACATTGTAATAAGTCCTTATTTTGTTTTGGGAAAACAGTGATTAATGCTTGGCGAAAGGTTTGTGGAACAAATTGGTTTTCTCTGGCTTCTGTAAATGTTGCTAATAGGAGGGGAGCTAGCTGAGCGGAGAATTTCTTGTAAAACTCTGCAGGGTAGCCGTCAGGGCCTGCTGCTTTTCCACCTTGGAGTGACTTTATAGCATCTAGTAATTCTGATAATGCCAGAGGTTTATCAAGTTCCTCCACACTAAAAGCGTCTATTTGTGGTATTCACTGTAATTCTTCTATTTTCATCCGTGCTTTTGCCATTGTCTTTTCACAGAACACTGAGCTTAAGGGCTATTTATATTGATTTGCATAATCAAAGAGGCGTAATTCTGGGAGGAGTTGGGGAGTGGTGGTAGGTGCATGCACGTGCGTTACTTTTCACGCTGACCGGGATTTATGGAGCAGAAGAACGTGAAAGTTGGTGGTGCGCATAGCTTCATGCATCTGATTTTTTTTATGCACATTTCCACTTTTGTCTGTACGCCAGGTTTTAGTGTGAATTCTATGCACGCCGTTTTGCATGAGGCCTCAGGTCAGGTCGGGGAGCATGCACTGGTACAGCGTGTTGCTGCACCCGCCACATGATGAAACATCTCGGGATCCTGATTGGCACCTCCCCATACATACACGTGGTCCAGTCCCACCTTCTGGAAATGACCCTCGATCTGCAGTAGCCAGTTGTAACATGGGCATCTCCTTGGCCTGGTCCAGCCAGTGATGGTCCCTCTGGTAATCGTGCCACATGGCCTGATGTACCCTTCACAATGCAGGTAATGTGCCTCATTCAGGACTCCATGAGCAACACAAAGTCAAACCAGTGGTACCCAAGGATTCTGTGTTGTTGTGACCAATAACTTACCAATAGTTTATAACTTTAAATGCATACATCTTGTTACCTAATGAAAATCTAAATCTATATGAACTGACAATTTATAACTTAATATGCAAAGAACTGGAGACAGCAAGAAATTGCACAGATAAACAGGAGGATAAAAGCTTTTGGGTAGAGCCAGCCCTCACTCTGATGACTAACCAATCATATGTCTGTAATATCACAAGGTCCCAATCCCCATGTGTATTTTTGACATAAATAATGGATATTCCAAGGGAGCACCATCAAAGACAGAGGTAGGTCAGAGAGAGGGAGGCCATTTCATCTGGATGTCGGTCAGCGCAGCTCATACATCAGTCTGACTGCTGATCTAAACACGCCCAGGATAACGTCCTCTTCTGACATTACGGGTAATTTTCAGTAAACTTTCTGAAAGTATGCAGTATATTCAGTCAGACAACAGTCATATTCCAACCCACTTAGTTATTAAGATTATGTTAATAAAGGCCATGATTGAAAACCACTGGAAACATCATGTCAATGTGATGTGGCTTCACCCCCGACTTCTGCCTCTTTTTCTGACCTTATGGGTGGGGGGGGGTCCCTTAATTTCCAAGCACTCCATTGCTCTTAGATTTCTATCAAGTTTAAGACTGGGAGGCAACTGTCCTTAAACCACAGACAGCACCAATGAATGCCTTATAAAATAAAGTTATCAACACCAGTACATATCAACACCAGTACACTTAGATATCTTATCTTATTTTTTATTGGCAGCATAGACAGACAGCAGTTCAGTACAGACAATTCATTTATGCTCATATACATTAAGACATTTACAAGGCTAAATCTGAATCCAAGTATACCAATTAATTGCTGCCACACTGTCATTGTGATACTTCCTAGTCAGATCACTCAGATGGACAGGGTTGAGCATTGGGGATTTGCTCGCATTTCTCAATCACAGGTTTCCCCTCCATAACCTGCACTCCATGGTATTGGCCGACAACGGTGGTGCTTGCTCTGTTGCCATTCCAGTAAGTACGACTCAGCCTGGCGGTGAAAGGGACAGTGGCAGTAACCTTCTTTTCTAGTATTTTGATTTTGCAGGACTGATTGGGTTTTAAGGTTACATTAACAGACAAGGGATGGCAGTTAGACGTGTCTGATGTTTTGCCGAAAGTAGTGGTGAACGTTTTCTCTGTGGAGACACTAACAGACCCAGAGATCAATTCAGGGATTCCAGCAGTGAAACTCATGGAGTCTCCATATATTGTTGAACACTGGATATCCCAGTAGTTCTCATCTGCAGTTGTTGACCAATGGGTGACAGTTTTGTTTACACTCTGGCACATGTAGTTGTCCAATGAATATATCATCAGTAATTCAGGAGGAAGTTCAAGGAATTTTGCCTGATTAGTATCATACATGACATTAGTGACCTCCTGACTGTAAGATCCTTTGTTGATGGAGAGGACATCGTAATAATAGTAAGTATACTCATAACCTTCCCATGGCAAGTAAAAGCTGCTTTGCTTTGGGAGAATCTTACCTAAGCCATACTTGTTTTTACCAATGAGGACGTCGTAACCTTCACAGACAATGACTGCTAATGCTGGGAATGAGCCATATGATCCTGACACCCACTCTAGAAACTCAAATTTGTCCCGGTTTACTAAAGTGTCAAATGAAGACGAAAAATACTCTTTCCACCATAAGCATAATAACATCTTAAACCTTTACTCGGGTTGTAGAATCCAGGTTCACATTTGACTTTACAGACATAGTCGGTGCGTGATTCATAACTATTCCAGATGGATACCATGTCATTCAGAAAAACCTCTTTGAAGGGGACCCACTGAAGGTTAATGGTGCTACCAAAGAGCGACGTTGTATCAAGCGACCTCTGCTGAGCTGATGCTTTCCATAACATGAAGTTGGAATTAAGATGCGATGGGGGAGCAACTTCTTTAAGAACTGGAATAATAGATAAGTCTTCTGTGGAGATAAGAAGAAATAGAAAAGAATAAACAAAATCAAGTGATTTTAATGAATATTTTAGCAAAGGTACTTTTCATGAACCTACATTATGGCTGTTATTTTTCTGCTGTAAATCATTTGAATGTTTTAAAAATTTAATTTTGGTTTTAAAGTGCTTGTTCAATTTATCTTTAAGAAAATGACATCAATTTGGCTGTCATGTTGTGCAAGGTTTTTGCTGACATTTTATACTCGGTTTGCATGTTCTGGTCATATTGTTTACAGGTTGGTATGTCACATGATTTTTATGTCATCTCAGCCCACCCACATGTTGTAAATAAACTGTGTGATAAACTTTTATAAGATGGCAGCACATTATGCCATGCATCCCAGCTTCTGGATTTTTATGGGAAAAGAAACCTCTTGCATGCCACATGTTTTATTTTTTTAGTTATTGTTATTAATCTGCTTGTTTTACCTTCGGAACTTTAAGATAGTCTTTTCACTTTAGAATTTGTCTTTTGATTGTAATCTTAAATTTTTGGCCTTCACATTTACAGAGTCCTGCTAAAACTTTTTGACGACAAATTACCACAATCCCTGATTTATGTATTTCATTATTTATAGTCTTTTCTCAAAAAACATCTATTATCTTAAACCTCTTATTAAGATCGAGGGCTTTGGGCAGCTGAAGCCTATTTCATTAAGTTTACACCCCACAGTCAAAACCACCATATTGCAACTACCAGGGGGATCCACTGAGCCCCAAACCTCCAGACACAACAACGCAAATACAGTCCCAGATGCAAACATTCCGATTTGACTTGTAAAAAGAAAGGAAAACATTTCACGAAAGTAAATGTCAATATGACGATACTTGTCTTTTTACATTTAACATATAACATCCAAACATCTTTGAATCGCCATTGAGTTGATATCCTGAAGCCGTTTATGTTTCTGAACTATGCTTTACAGTACTGCACAAGTCATCACAATGAAGTAAACCTTCACAGCACAGCAGTGTCCCTCCTAATGAGTCCAAACACCACCCCTATCTTTTATTGAACCAATGGTCCTTTCTAATCATACTAGAATTCTATGAGGAAGTAACAAAATGATATGATCAAATTGGAGCATATGATATTATCGATCTTGACTTTCATAAAGCATTTGATAAGGTGCCACATAAAAGGTTGGACATCAAACTAAGAGAAGTGGGAGTTCAGGGTGTGGATTGTGGAGATATGCAGAATTGACTCAGACACAGGAAACAGAGGGTGATGGTGCGAGGAACCAATCAGATTTGGCTGGTGTTAATAGTAGTGTCCAGCAGGGGTCAGTGCTGGGAATCCTGCTGCTTCCATTATAAATAAATGATTTGGATAGCAATATAAGTAACAATCTTGTGTCACACATGTGCGCATGGGAGGCAGCTGAAGAAGGAGGTGCCCTGATCCTTTGTCTTTTTCAACTGCAGACACATTATAGGAAAATCCACCTGGCCTCTATGATGTCACTTCCTGCACCGATGACGTAACTTCCGGTTCAGGTCATAATTACCTAACTTCCTCTGCCACACTTTAAAAACCCACCATCTGAACCTCACCGGTCAGTTCTGCTTTGGATTCGAACCTGTACACATATGTACTAGAAATTCTTACATTTGTATTCAGGAAAAATTATATAGGTGGCTGCCCCAAATCTTTTTTTGTGGCTCTTGTCTCATCTTTGACAACTGGCGCAGTCGGCAGGATGTTGGGCTCCAAGATGTATAAGGACCCAGACCTATAACACAAAGTATTGTAGCTGAGTTTTCAAGTGGGGAGTGCAAGCTCGGGTTTTAGAAAGACCAAGTGCAGGTTCTGTCCCCAGTACACATATTCGGGGCAAAGAGATACCACGGGGATTGTGCGTGAGGAGCTAACAAGGTTGGGCAGGTCCAGCTAGAGGAGAGAGGGAGAGCTTATTATGATCTTTGGAGGAGAATACCTTCCTCCCCACCAAGGCAGAGCCCTTGGCTAAACATGGGGGTGCCCCGGACCAGTAGGTGAGAATAACAAAAACAGTGGAAAAAGAGAAAGGATCAGTGCACCTCGCCACCCCCAGGTCTGGTGTGGAATTACCTTCCTTCGGGCCCTTTACCTGCCTGCCATGCGCACATGTGTGACACTGGATAAGTTTGTAGATGATTCCAAGATAGATGTGTTGGCAAATAATATGGAATCCATTAAATCATTACAGAAGGACTTGGACAGCATATAAGCTTGGGCAGATTTTTTAGGAAATTAAATTTAATGTCTGTAAATGGAAATGATTACATGTAAGAAGTAAAAATGTGAGGTCTAAATACACAACGGGAGGTCTGAAATCAAGAATGTACCTTACGAGAAGGATTTCGGAGTCATAGTGGACTCTACGCTATCAACTTCCCAACAGTGTTCAGAGGCCATTAAGAAGGCAATTAGAATGGCAGGTTATATAGCACCTTGACATGTGTAGTACAAGTTCAACGAGGTTCTGCTGAAACTTTATAAACCACAGGTGAGGCCTCGTCTGGTGTACTGGGTGCAGTTTTGGTCTCCAGGCTACAAAAAGGACACAGCAGAGCTAGAGAAGGTCCAGTGAAGAGCGACTGGGTTGAATACAGGGCTACATGGGATTATGAGAGATTAAAAGAGCTAAGCGTTTAAAGTTTAAGAAAAAGAAGATTAAAAGGTGACATGATTGAAATATTTAGAATCATGAAAAGAATTAATCCTTTGATCGAGACGGTGACGGTGAATTCTTTACACAGAGAATCATAGAAATTTGCAATAACCGACCATGTAGCAGGTTACACTAAGACTTTAGGGACTTTCAAAAGTCAACATTTTTTTTAGAAGAATTAAGTGGATAGGACTGGCAAGCTTTGTTGGGCTGAATGGCCTGTTCTCGTCTAGATTGTTCTAATGTTCTATCACCAGTAATGTGCAGGAGCTCCCTTCATTTTATCTCCTCTCCTGTGGTGAACACAACATCACCTGAAAGAATGATTAGACAAGCTGTCTGTAATATCATCAGTCATTATCCACCCCGCTTAGCCCTGAACAGGGTCACGGGGGTCTGCTGGAGCCTATCATAGCTATCACAGGGCGCACAACAGGAACAAACCCTGGACTGGCAGCCAGTCCATTGCAAGGCGAACACACACATCAACCCCAACCACACACACGGGCCAATTTAGTGTCACCAATTCACCCAACCTGCATGTCTTTGGGCTGTGGCAAGAAACCGGAGCACCCAAAGGAGACCCACACAGACACAGTGTTGTGGTGTGAAATTTGGTGTATAAGCTGATAAATATTTGGCGTGTCTTTATTTGTAACTTAGACAGAGCAAATGTAATATTAGTGTTATATGGTTGATAAGAACAGCAATGGTTTGATGTCCCCACTTTAGGTCTGAATCTTTGTAATTTTATAACTGGGGTCAGGGGAAGTGCCTAAAACCAGTTTGACTCTGCAGGACTCTCTTAGCTTAATAAATGGTATTGGGAGCAGGCGTGAAACCATTGTGTCACACCACAATTTTATTGGTCTAAAGTTGCCTGTTTGGTTTTAAATCAGAAGCCATTAAGTACCACAATGTTTGATTGGCTGTAGGGTTTGGACAGAGAATCTATAAATTTGCTTGCTTTACCCCTCCCTATTCCATTACACCATCACCATGAAGAAGCAACTCTCTGTCACATGTCACACATGTGCACATGGGAGGCAGCCAAAAGGCTTGAGTGAGGGCAATTCCGAATCTAACCAGGATGCAGTAGAGTGCACTGACCCTTTTTCTCGCTTTTCCGCAGATCATTCACGGGAAGTTCCACCTGGCCCTGTTGATGTCACTTCTGGGTCTGGAACTATAGAGGAAGGCCTTGTCGACTTTGACCCCCTTGATGTCACGTCTGGGCACGAGCCTATCACTGAAAACCTTTCCGATGCAGGCCCCTTTGACGTCACTTCCCACCCTGACCTTTAAAAGCCTCCACCTTTTTCCTGTTGACTTAGTTCTGTTTTGGTCGGTCACTTATTTTGCAATTTGCAGCCAGGAAAATAATATATGGGTGGCTGCCCCAAACCTTGCTGTGGCTCTTTGTGGAGTTTGTGACACACACCATTGTGAGGAGGAGCACAACCTGGCAGCCATATTGAGACAGGCATGTGGACTGTTCTGAAACTGATCAAAAATGATGTCTTAACTAGCCTGAAATGACACATCAGCATTTATCAGGTTGTATGGCTGCCAATTTTTACTTGTACTTTTGTTATTGTTATTATTTATGAATATTATCAATAATACATTATTTAAAGTGTAATTTAACTCCTGCTTGTCTTTTACTACACCTAATTGCCTGAGGTTATAAATGTAGAAGGGGAAGGTGGGGAGAAGTTATATACTACAATACCTTATAAATAGTAAGGTCTAAGGGATTTGAGGCATTCTGACAAAGGCTACACAATAAAGAATACAAAAAGGGAAAGTAGAGTAATAGAGAACTCTACCAAGACAAAATACACATGAATTTGCCTCCCTTAATTGTATTCTAATCACGTCAACTGACAACAAGCAGAGCAGAACCGTGAAGAAATTACATGAAATGCTGCAAAGGCTGCAGCTGTTTTTGGAGTCAGACCCACTAATATGCCCACTCGATTGTAAATAGTGGATTGAACAACTCAAACCTTTGGAAAAAAAGAATGAAAATCATGATGATGCAAAAAAAATCTTAATCAATGTGGTGGGTGGTCTGAACAGGATGGCCAGAGTGTGGAAGGACCAGGTGAAAGAGTATTCTTAGGACTGTTTCTCCCCCAGACTGACAGAGGGCAGCCCCTTTGGTTTCCAGCAGGGCCATGGGTCATGAGCATAGGAGCTCAATCCTGTTGGAACCTGTGGCCACCGCCAAGGAGCGCATGGACCTTTCCAGGGCCTTTTTTGGCCACATTTCCACCTCACCTACAAGTGTGGCCAGAAGAATAACGTCGGGCACCTGGACTCCTTCTAGGTGTCCTATAAAAAGGGACAAGTCCCCACAATTCTATGGCCAGAGTCAGGAGGAAGAGGACAAAACCTCTGGAGGTGGATGGACTGACGGCAAGGAAGGGACTGAATTGTGTTATGTGGTAATTGGTGCACTGTGCTGTGGGGAGCAGGGTGAAACCCCCAATTGTAAATAAACGGGTGTAGTATGGCAAAATCCATCTCCTGCCTGTCTGTCCAGGTCCGGCTTCATGCAACAAGTAAAAAAAATTTCCAAATTACCCCACTGCAACATAACATTTATTTGTTGTATGCTAATAACAAATGCCCAAACTTACTTTGGCCCCAAAACATAGAAACTGGGAATAGCAGCTCACTTAATCAGGCTAGGAGTCCAATTATAAACCTGCAGTCAAAGGGGGTCCGCCAGGACCACGTCTGACAAGCATTGATTTAGGTTATGACAAAAGTATCCAAATGCAAACGAAACACAAGGCATATAAGATACATTTTTTCATTGTCCTCTTATGAATTGTTCAGACTTTTTTTATCTTTTTAGTGAATATTTATCTTTTATTGAATTTATAAAAACATACAATCAAGTTAAAAGTTAAAATAACTAAATTCAAATCAACCCCCACCCATGAGAAAGAGGGATAGGCCAACAGCCAGAGTAAAGCTGCTGAGAGTAGTAAAGAGAGAAAGGAGTCTTTTCCCCCAGTCTAAGTGCTAATTCTACAATATTTTTGATTAGGTCCTGCCAGGTTTTAAAAATGTTTTGTACAGATCCTCGAAGTCTATGCACAGAGTCAATATTTGCAGTGTTGGCCCTTCTTTCTTTTTCAAGATCCCTGCAATTCACTCTGGCATGCTGTCGGTCAATCAACTTCTGGGCCAATTCCTGACTGATGGCAGCCCATTCTTGCATCATCAGAATTGGTGAGTTTTTGTTTGTTCACCCACCAAAGAATGGGACCAAAAACATCCTCAACTTCTCCCAACCACCTAAGAACAGTTTGGTGACCAACAATGGCTTTCCTAGCATGATGGAGCACTGGGTCATAAGGCAAAAGTGAGAACTTTGTGGCTAGAGGAACAAAACATCAAAATTTTGGTTCCATGGCCAGGAAACTCCCCAGACCTTTAATCCCATTAAGAACTTGTGGTCAATCCTCAAGAGGACAAACAAAACCCACCAATTGTAACAAACTCCAAACATTGATTTTGTAAAAATGAGCTGCCATCAGCCAGGATTTAGACCAGAAGTTGATTGACAGACAGCATGCCAGAGTGAATTGCAGGGGTCTTGAAAAAGAAAGAAGAGCCAACACTGAAAATATGGACTCTTTGCATAAACTTAATGTCATTGTCAATAAAAGCCTTTGAAACTTATGAAATGCTTCCATGTCTACTTCAGTATACCATCTGACAAAAAGATCTAAAAACACTGAATCAGCAGACTTTCTCAAAACCTTAGGCCACATGTGTACATGACATCTGGTCACAGCAGCGTGCCAGGACTTCCCCCAATCTACCAAGATTATTTAAATAAACTCTACAACCAAAAAGAGCCACAAAGGTTATTTAATGTGACATGGCCATGAGACCACTAGTCATCTAGTCTTACATTCCTGTGACACAGGAACAGCGTGGACATTGAAGAACCACCTGCTTGAATTATCCTGATTTAAGAGGATGGAGGAAGGAGGGTTTAAAGCAAATGCTTTTCTTATTGCAGAGGGCACCTGACCTCTGCTATTGCAGAGAGAACCACAGATTTTTCACTCCTCACCTTACTATATATCACTGATCTGCACCATTTTATCTATGTCTCATCACCTTTGTGTCCTGTGCTTCACAATGTTATTTGGAGCTTTACTGAAGATGAAGGAAGACCCCTTTTCAGAAAGTCTGCACTCCAGCTGTTATGTGTAGAAGTGGCCCTGCCATCCATTTTCACCACAGCAAACCTCACCTGCTTCAGCTTCTGGTGCCTTTGTGATGTTTTCCAGGTTTTTGGGAGGGGAAGCCATAGAAGCAGAATCTGAGCAGACATCGCTCAGCAGCAGAAATGTCATAACGGTCAACAGTGTCCACTTCATCTGTGGGAAAAGACCACAAACAGTTTACTGGAGAAAGTGCTACAGAAGCTTCAGTGTAACAGAACCCTCAGAATATATGTATGGGATAATTCTTATTATAAAATAAAAAAGATGAACAAGAGAAATTGCTCAAAATTACAAATAAAAAGTTTCTAACATGATAGGGCAGTTTGATGCAAGTGCAGAGACCCTGTAAGACAATAGCCTGGAGAGCGTGGACAGTGTTGTTGTGGTTAACGGTGTCAGGACACACAGGACATGACATCTCACTGTGTGTGAGACAGCAGAGCCACCAGCACATGAATGTCACAACTGGACAATGGAGCAATGGAAGAAGGTGGCCTGCTCTGATTAATCCCATTTTCTTTTAGATCTTGTGGATGATTGGGTACGTGGAGTCCAATTCATGGTGGCCTCACCTCACAAAATACAGGACTTGGGGGGTCTGTTGCTAACATCTTGGCACCAGAAACCACAGGACATCTTCACAGGTCTTATGGAGTCCATGCCTTGATGTGTCAGAGCTGTTTTGACAGCACAAGGGCGGCCTACAGACTTTTAGGGAGGTGGCTTGTCGGTGTACTCAGATGTATATAAAGGGTGAGCAAAAAAGTAGGTTTACAGTTGTTCATGTGGAAGAAGACATGCAAGTTATGTTTGCTAAACTCAAGCACACTTTAATAATAACAATAAGAAGACAAAAAAGAAGCCAAAAAATCAAGTAAAAAATACAATAAGTAATAATTGAAGCAGCCCTGTTGGGTTCTGTGGGGGCCACTAGGGGGAGCTACATACATATATATATATATATATATATATATATATATATATATATATATATATATATATATATATATATATATATATATATATGTATATAAATGATATATGTGGAATCATGTTGAAATAGAATTGATGGGACTATAAAAATATACTACTGTGACCGGGGTTGCTGGCAATTCACCATTAATTAAGCAACTCTTTTTAAAGTGCAAAATCACCAAGTGGCATGGTCCTAATACACTGTACAAATTAGAAAAATACATGAGACAAGATAAAAAATAGGCACATAAAACAGAAATTAAAATAACATCAATGTTAAAGAATGTGGTGGATGGCTGAGGCCAATGCCCGGCCGGGACGCCCCTTTGACACTTGGTCCAGGGGAACGGCCATGGGCTAAAAACTACTTCCCCTGGAACGCTTGGTGGCAGCCCCCCTGGTTTGCATCGGGGTCACAGGCGTTGAACTTCAGAGCTCAGCCTTGTTGGACCCTGTGGCCACCGCCAGGGGGAGCTGCACGGCTCCCTGAGCCCGTATGGGTTGCAATGCAGCCACACCCAAAGGTGCAGCCAGATGCAGATTATCAAGCACCTGCTGCACTTCAGGAGCCAGAGTCGGAAGGAGGAGGAGGACAACGCTTGCTGGGAGGAGTGATGGTGAAGACCAATGTGCTTTGTGTTTTGTTGTATTTACTCTGTGCTTGTGGGACTGTGCTGTGGCTGAGCGACATGGGGAAGATGTGGCCCCCAAGAAAAATACATTTATTTTTACGTGTACCTCTAGGTCTCTGTGTGCCAGGTCAGCTTCCCATATAGCGGCTTCTTGCCACAAGCAATAATAAGGAATAAAATTGGAATAAAATAGCATTCAAACATTAAAAGTTATGGTATGTCAACAAAGGAATAATATAATAAAGAACATTTCAAGGATGATCAGCCTGACTGAATTCTATTGCACATTGTACTGAAGAAAGTAAAGATCGGTTTTAAGTCCCGATTTAAAAATCTCACTTGAGTGAGCTTCTCTTACACATAATGGCAGGCCATTCCAAAGATAAGGTGCACGATAGGCAAATACTCTTTGACCAATTGATTTTTTCTTAAATGAGGGAATGACCAAAAGACCAGTATTAAGAGAGCAAAGAGGACGTACCAGAGGGTACGGTGCAATTAGCCCAGCTAAGATAGGAGGTGCAGCTCCATTCAAGCCCTTCTATGTTAAAAGAAGAACATAAAAATCAGCTTTTATTTGTACTGGTAACCAGTGAAGGGAAGGTAGAATGGGTGTTATGTGCTCAAATGTTTTGCTTTTGTCAAGATTCTAGCTGCAGTATTCTGAAGGAGCTGAAGACTACTAGTGGCACAACTAGGAAGACCGGAGAAAAGGGCATTGCAATAATCAAGTCTAGAAAAACAAGTATCAATGTTTCACAATCACGCAGAGATAGAAGAGATTGGATTCTTGCAATACTACTAAGATGGAAAAAATACCATCTTGGTAATAGCCTTGATACTCCAAAAAAAAAAAAAAAAACTCTTTTATGTGTGAAAAATAATGACACAAAATAGCTAACTATACGCAAAAAATTATTAGTTTAATTAATAAAAATGGGTTTACCCTTTTTATTATTATTTAAATTTAAAAAATCAAGAATAAATTGAACTTATTATTTTTCTTAAAATGTAAACATTTTTTATAACTTATTCTAAGCAAAATAACTATACTGTGAACTGAAGTTAAATTTAGATAGATAGATAGATAGATAGATAGATAGATAGATAGATAGATAGATAGATAGATAGATATTTTATTAATCCCAAGGGGAAATTCACATAATCCAGCAGCAGCATACTGATACAAAAAAACAATATAGGACGGTGACACCAGTCTGTCGCTGAAGCTGCTCCTCTTTCTGGAGATGATCCTGTTCAGTGGATGCAGTGGATTATCCATGATTGACAGGAGCCTGCTCAGTGCCCGTCACTCTGCCACGGACGTTAAAACTGTCCAGCTTCATTCCTACATTAGAGCCGGCCTTCCTCACAAGTTTCTCCAGGTGTGAGGCGTCCTTCTTCTTTATGCTGCCTCCCCAGCACACCTCCGCGTAGAAGAGGGCACTCACCACAGCTGTCTGGTAGAACAATGACACTGTACTTCCTTCTCACATCGATTTCTTGGTCTTTACAACAACACATTCAGCTGTAACTTTTATCCATAGTTAGAGCTATTTTACGAATGTGTAAGTATAAAGCAAATTAATTTTGTAATGAATAACTAGTATTTCATTGTGTTAGTTACAGACGTAAGCAGTTGTTGTTTACACGAAACCTTTCCCTTCATTTGGGAAACATGGCGAGCAAGGTAACGTCTTTTTAACAACCTACCTCGTCTGTTTGCTTTAAAAAGCAAGCACATTTCCCGCATAGCTATTTATGCTCATGTATATATTTCTTCTCGTTTAAAACTACTATTCTACACAGAAAACACTGAGATAACTATGAGAACGATATGACATAAGGTCCTAAACTCTATCTGTAAACAGCATAAATTGATGTTTGCCTAATCGTCACAGAATTATTTGACCTCTTATTGAATTAGTGTTCTGCATTGGTAATGTATTTTCTGGTAATTTTAACACTGTGATTTATTTAGCGATGCAAAATAATAATATTAATAATAATAAAAAGCTTTTGCGATTTCCTACATCCATATTTAATTTAATGATTTTCGCTATTGCATTCTGAAAAGTAGTGGAAAAGAATGTAGGTAGAATGTTACAGCATATGCCGTGGCAATAATGAACTAGCGTCTCGTTGTTTCGTTGCTTGTAAAAAATAATAATAATAATAATAAAAACTCTTTGTAAATATACTTATATATTTATTTGTGTTAAATATTTTAAGTTTCACCAAGAGAATTTTCAGTAAAGGTCACTGTAAGAAATGGCAAGCCTTGCATTGTAATCCTAAATAGTATATAAGAAAGTAATATTTGGTCAGTTAGTTCTTCACTCCCACTTCAATGCATTATTTGGATAATTAATAATGATTTAAATATAATGCATTCATATAAGGCAACTGCAAAATTACTAGACCTGTACCAAAGAATCCTTTTAATCTTTCATTATTATCATAAAGATTTTAATTCTGCTACCTTAAACAAGTTCAAATTTGCATTGACATTTGGATGTCAGTCATTCAGTAAAAAATATCCTTAAGGAATTTGAATTAATTTTCAAATGAGACAGAGGAGTTATCCTACTTTCCAGCTCAGCAATGTTTCCCTACAGACGGGCACGGTTTGTGCAGCCAGTTGGAGAGCAAAGTGGAGACATGTAAGTACCCGTTTATATAAAGTTAGTGATCTTCTTGCTGCGCGATAGCGCAGAAAGTTAAGCATTCCTTTATGCTGTCTTCCAGAAATCAGCCATCTCTAACAGCAGCAGCGCGAGGACAGCTCAGTAGCCGCTCTGCGGCTTTCGGTAAACAGTAAACTCGGGGCCAAGTCATTGGTTGTCCTCTGCAGGATCAGGCTTAATGTGCTGGTCAGCTGATGTTATGAACATTTAAGAACATTGAACACTGGGCTTCCAGAGCCATAGCGTAGCAAAACGACGCCTGCTGCCGAAAGGGAAAATAAGCGCCCATCTTCAGTCAAAATTGATAAAAACAAATTCATTGTATGCTTTCACATTAGGAATATTTATATCATTTTCATTGTGTTTTTCGCTTACATTTTTACTTCCGGTTGAAATCCATTGTTTTAAAGTATTTAAATACTCGCGTTGCCTTTATACGTTTTTTTTTCTTTCAGATTTTGTGCTTCCGAATTCTTTTTAGGGCCAATTTTATGTCGTGAATTGAATAAGTATTATAGTTCCAAAATAAAAATAATTAGATTCTCTATTTTATTAAACGATAGTTCAATATTCATTATGATAAATAAAAACATTCCATCATATTTCCTTTTTTTCCGTCTTTTAGTCAAATCTATAAAACGATATAGACTAATACTAAACTATACTGCACAAAATGAACTTCCCTTAAACAACGGTAGAAACAGAGAGCGTAGAGATACAAGTAAATAGAGGATCACTATGAGAGCGTAATACCGACAAGAAAGGCGCGCATCGTTCACTTTACATATTAAGAGGCGTGGCGGTTTTCAAGCAGTGCGATATTCTCATTGTTATTTTACTTAGAGCTGCACTTTTCTTTCCAATAACTTGGCTGTGATTGTAAAAGACAATATAAACACGATTGCTCATGTCATGGCTCAAACTCCTGAGCTTCAGTGCTGAAGTAACGGCTCCTGTTTTAAACGAAGCCATTAGACTGGACCTGCTTTCTAATGAAGCACCTGTAGTTTTCCTTGGAAGCCTGAAGATATGGACAAAGATGACCCACTGTGAGCCGAAAGAAGAAGAAACCTCGTATCTCTTGTGCAACTCTATGATCCAAGCTTGACAATACTGTACCTGTATTAAAAAAGCGCTGCTTAAACAGCCGAAAATATTCCACTTGAAGTAGTTAGATGTAACTTTTTCTTTTAGAAATACTGGTAGGAGTACGGAACGGAACAGTACAGGATCCGCACCCAGCACAACTACCCACACGAACACTCGATGGAGCACTGAGGCTCAGAACTCTGTCATGTGACCTTATAATGTCGCGCCAACACTCTCACGAAGTCCGTCCGAGACCGGAAGTTTCCCATCAGACTGTCATCTTGACTTGGTCAAAATAGAAAGAGGCAGCCTCGGCGAAAGTGCAGGCGCGGCGTTAAGCATTGCTTGCATCGTATTATTATCTTCGGTGGCTACTTTTGGTCCAAAAAACATTTGTTATACTGAAATTTACATTTCGTTAAAACAAAACCGTTAAACATGTTGTATGTACATTTAGCCAGTAAAATTATTCATTATTCCGAAACTTTCGTTACTTCAATGTTCACTACAACGGGATTTGATTTGTGTGTGTGATTATATATAAATAAAATTGATCTGTAGGGGGTCTAAGAGATCTCCAAAACCCCATACAACTGCACTATAACAAGAGTTTGCAAACGCTGCACCTTTCACCGCTAACAACTGCTTCTGTAAACTGGCAAATTTTGATTACATGGAAGCTTAAGGAAATTGGATTAACCGATTAATATTAATTATTGTAAGAGCCAAACCTATAAGGATAATTAATGATAAATTCCTACATTTTTTTTATTACTTTATTGCTTAATTTGAATAGAATGTAGGTTTCTCAGAGCTACACAGATAATGGATGATTCCGTCTTACCCCGCTATATGCTAACATGCTACTGAAATACTCATATTGTTTAGCTGAACCCCTGGTGGGACAATGAAACGATCTTAGATTGTATTTGGACAGCTAGACAGAAATATGAGCTTTTAGATAGACATGCTGACCCTACATGCATCCAGGTCCAAGTGTAAACAACAACAACAACATTTATTTATATAGCACATTTTCATACAAACAGTAGCTGAAAGTGCTTTACATAATAAAGAATAGAAAAATAAAAGACACAATAAGAAGATAAAATAAGTCAACATTAATTAACATAGAATAAGAGTAAGGTCCAATGGCCAGGGTGGACAGAAAAAAAAACCAACTCCAGACGGTTGGAGAAAAAAATAAAATCTGTAGGGATTCCAGACCATTAGACTGCCCAGTTCCCTCTGGGCAAAGAGGGGGAAAGAAACTTTAAGAAATGTAAACATAAACAAGTTTTCTTTTTTGTATGTATTATCAACTTTCCTTCTTCTTCTTCTTATTATTATTATTACTATTATTATTATTTGTGTGAACTATTTTGTTAAAAGAGCTTGTTTTTTGCTGTACACGAGTCATACTGTTTTTTGAACCTTTGTGGCAGATGCATTTTGAAATATTTGGAACCTCTTGACACACGCAACTGCACTTCACTCTAAGTGTGAAAACTGACAGACGAAGTCACTTCACATAGCGGAAATGAAACGTAAAGAAATGAAGGAGCTGAGTTGAGGGAACTGTAGTATACAAATGTGCCTTACTTCTTCATTTACATTGTAGTTTGTTTCATGTGCTTTCTGACTGGCCGATCGAGATTGAACAAAGAAGCAGGGCCGGCTCTACCATTTACGTGAACTTGGTAGAACACGAGGCGATCACACCTTATTGCGCCTGCGCCAAATCATGCGGGGCACTTTAATCCGCTGCTCTGCTCTGTGGAGTTAAGTGTCCCTTATGATTTGGCGCAAGCGCACTAAGGAGCCCTTCGTGTTTGCCCGTATATTCGCGCCATCTCTCTTTTGATTTAGCGCCTGCTCCATGCACAATGCTGGCCTGTCAGTCAGTAAACACACACACGCTGCCATATGTCCGCTTATTCCTCAAGCACGACGATGTCATGAAGTCCGCGCTCAAAGGTTGCAGGTGCATTTCACATTATTTGCACTCTGTGATTGACGGCAGACAGTAAATTTTGTTAAAATGGTATCGAAAAACACCAGCTGTTAGTTGTATAATCAGTTGTTTTGGCATGCAAACTATATGTCCTGTTACCAATAAATTTAGGATCACCAATGCATCTAACCTGCATGTCTTTGGACTGTAGGAGGAAACCGGAGTACCCAGAGGAAACCCACGCAGACACAGGGAGAACATGCAAACTCCACACAGGGAAGACACTGGAAGCAAACCCGGGTCTCCATACTGCGAGGCAGCACCGCTACCACTGTGTCACTGTGCCATCCAAATTAACACCAAGTAATTAAAATTGTTCTTATTTTTTTTTTTTTAGCCTCTTAGGCAGAGTTCCATATCACTTTCATATCTAGTGTGCCCCTGCGCCCCTTCCACATGTACACTGGAGAGATAATATTGTTCAAAATATCTTTTAAGAGACGGTAGGAAGCCTTTTATATCAATGTCATGTGTTATAAGCCCCAACGTCCCATCCACTGGTGGGACACTCACGTCCTCGGCTGGAGCAGAGTCTTAGAATTGTATCCACTGTCTGCTGCTTACAAGAAGAACAAAGAAGAAGTAAAATTATGCAAACTTGATTATAAATATTGTAGATAGACTATTATATAAAATAATCTTGGGACAAGACAAGACTTAGAGACGAGACATTTTCAGATAGATACTTTCAAGTCCCACAAGACGAGAGTTTGTGCCAAGAGATGAATTGAAAATGTAACAGGTCCAAGCGGGGGCGGACATAAAAGACAAACAGCAGAAGAAGAAAAGACAAAGAGTAGAAGACAAAGTAGAACGTTGTAAAGAGATTCAAAAATGTTGGTGCCATACACATGCAGAGCAGGTTAGAGATTATGAAAGTACTAAAATTCGAAAGTCTCAAACAACTGATCATAAAGATCACATTGAATATAATTGTATAAGATTTGTTGTGCCTCACATGTTGGTTCCATTGAGGAAGTCAACTTAAAAAAAGAAAATGTACATTTTGGGGGGTTGTTTGAAGTATATTATATTGCACCATATTGGTCATGGCTGTGTGAATAAAAAATTTCTTTCACTATATTAAAATGGACGTGCAGGGCAACAGGAGGAATATGAACGTAATTTGTGGAGTTTAGGAGACCACAGATATTTTCAAGGAAGATCATGCTAGTGCTACCGGTGCACATTCTGGAAATGAAAAAACTACAGATATTTCACAAACTGGCCTGGATAGTATGTTGACATTAAAAATTGGTATGTTTCCTGGTTATTCTAATCATTATCTTTAAATGAAACACTATAACAGCAAATATATAATATAAAAAAATATTTAACATGTGGGGTGTTGTTTGTCTGTTGGGTTAGTTGACTTGTCATAAGAATTTGCATTAGTGGATAAGCTGGCACATGATCTGAGAAAAAGAACTTAAAATTTAATTTAGATAGATAGATAGATAGATAGATAGATAGATAGATAGATAGATAGATAGATAGATAGATAGATAGATAGATATGAAAGGCACTATATGACACAAACACTTTATTTGTCCCTGAAGGGAATTTTTGATTTTGTGCAGAAGCTCATTGAATAAATATTTTATATAATGAAAAACAAAAAACAACAACCAATCACACCAAAATGTTATCTATCAAGTGTTCATTTTGTGAACAGGTCACACAACACTGCAGCAAAGACTCGGCTGTGGAAATGAGAGTCCCGGTTGAGTTGAGAGGACCACGGGGCACAGTAGACCTGAAAGTGATGTAGAAGACTTCATACATCCATCCATCCATTTTCCAACCCGTTAAATCCAAACACAGGGTAATCAGGTTAAATACATCTGGCCCAGTTTTAGGGCTCCAGTACTCATTTTGTAAGCAGCAGTCAGAGGGCACTCAATTCTAAGGCCAGTGGCCCGTCCAGTGCATGGGATGGAGGGGCACATTACACATAAAATTGATAAAGAATGCTTTCTGTGGTCTCTTTAAATATATTTTGAACAATTTTAGCTCTCCATTATTTATTTTGCAAACAGAAGATGTGCCACACATTTGTTAAGTGAGGCCAAGAAAAGGAAGTGAGTGATGAGGCCAGAAGTTAACGTGACTGTCATCATCAAGTCCTTCCATGAGAACCCTGAATACAATGAGGACTGATCATTTATGTTAGGTAGAATGCCTAGAAGGGGCTCGGTGGTCTCGTGGCCTGGAACCCCTGCAGATTTTATTTCTTTCTCCAGCTGTCTGGAGTTTTTTTTTCTGTCCTCCCTGGCCATCGGACCTTACTTTTATTCTATGTTAATTAATGTTCCCTAATTCTATTTTCTTATTTATTCTCTTTGTTTCTCTTTCTTCATCATGTGAATTATTTGTATGAAAATATGCTATATAAATAAATGTTGTTGTTGATCTGTACCAGGATGTAAGTGATGCCAGGGGCACATCAGATATAAAAGTGCTATAGAAGACTAAATGATGGGATTTTTAAAGAAACTCTGCACAATTTTAACTACTCAAGGTTCATTTTTCAAGAGAGCACAGTGGATAATGAATGCCATAGACTGCTTTTTACAATTATTTAAAATACAGTTGATCAATTTTAATCTCCCGTGAACAACTGTGCACGTAAAATACGAGAAAACTGAGTTTTATAGGAAAATGACAACTACTGTGAAAATGAGATCACTCCTCAGTATAAAGGGGTGAAGGGATGGGCATGACAGTAAATGGTTTTCTTTTTTTTGATAGAATAAAACGCATGCCGTTCAAACAGTTTTAATGAAGAACATGGCACAGGTGAAATTTAAGTCCAACAACAAAGCCTTTGCCGTGGATTATTTTTTTTCCTCATTCTATCCACAGGAAACTACCTGCTAAATGTTTAAGAGAAATGGACAACTTCACAGTGAAAGTGGATTATTATGTTTATTTTAATGATTTGTCTTTTAAATGTCTTTGTACAGAGTTATTGGGTGTCGAGTGATGATTTGTAAAAATTATTATTGATATACTAAATCTTACTTTAGCTCCGCCATTACTGGTCCCAAGCCTGGATGAAAAAGGAGGAGGGTTGGGCATTGGGCTAGCAACCCCACCCCATAAAACCCTAACACTATAGAAATGCCAAAAAAGAGAAACAAAGACTAACTTCCTGGATGATGAAGGATCTCCGACAACTTGGAGACGTATGACGCTAGATGGTGAAAGGAAACCACCGAGCCGACTACCCTTCTTTCAACCAGGAGAACCCTTATCAGTACATGGAATATCAGGACCATGTATGAGACAGGCAAGATGGCACAGGTAGCTGCCGAGATGAAAAAGAACAACCTGATCATGACGTTTTCCTTGGTTGATGAACTCCAGATGATGAATTTATTAGTATGAAAATATACAGTGTGCATTCCAAAACGACAGAAAATACCACTGACAAGTAGCATTTTATGATTCCATTTTAACAATATTTACTGATTTTTTACTAATGAACTGATTAGGGCTGTAAAATGGGCAAGCAAATGATGGAATGCATAGACTGTTAAAAAAGGAATCCATTTCCTATTTCATTTAAAAGTAATTAATGTTGTCAGAGCACATTTTCTTTTTGTTTCTGAAATTGAATTTAAGATTGAAAAGAAGCTTATTTGCTACCATATTAAAAATCAAGGAAAAAAATCTCTAGACAGAGTAATACGATAAGTACAAGGAGTGTTAACAGGAATGTAAGAAGTGTTACCTCGATCTCAGGTACCCCTCTCTTATTAGTTTATTTCTCTGGTCATAACATAAAATGCAGAACAGGTCTCAGAATTTGAATCCCCTCACAGTGGCCATCACAGAAGTGCTTTACATTTTAAAGAAACATATAAAGAAAAAAGCCTGTAACATAAAATTCAAAAGGGGTCTCAGCATTTGGATACCATGTATTACAAAATATGGTACATTTACATATTAAAATGTTAGAAAATGAAAGACTATATGGAAAAAAACATTAAAAGAAAAGAAAACTGTCACCTCAGAGCAGGAATCGAAGGACTGAGGGCACACCCAATTTCATCTGCTTTTCCTTTCTTTTGGAAAGATTTATTTACATGGCAGGGGTGTTGGTGGTACGAGCACTTAGTTTTGCAATGGCACAGTTTCCAACTAAAATATAAAAAAATGAAACTTAAAGAAAACACCCATGGGATTTTTATTAATTATCCCTTACAATCTATTAATTAAAATAAGAAAACACATGCAAACACTACTGGTCAAAAGATTTAGGATAATTCAGTTTGTCCAGTTTTATTTTAAATTGCATCAGTTGAAATGTAGTGAATGACTTAAAATGGTGAAAAGTTAAGCAGTAAACTGCCAGAGGTTTAAATTTAAAGTTTAGGTTAGCAAAAAGTGACAAAAGGACATTTCAGAATATTGCAAATAGGCCTTTGTCAGGAAACAACTAATAGGTTACAACCTCCAGCTGTTCTGCATCAATTAAAGTAAAAGAAGCCTTGCAAGTTAAAGCAAACAATTTACACAGGTGTCCCAACTTTTGTTGATTACTTAAAAACCTCAGCCTGTCTTAAAACAGAGTTGAAATAGACTATGTTACTACACCCTCTGAAATGCTACTTGGATAATAGTCCAGTGACAATGACAAGAAAATGGCACTTAACAAGTGAAATGAGTATTATTACTGATAGAAATGTAGGCCTTTCATTTTGAGATATTGCAAAACAAATCAAAGTGTCTGTCGTCTCATACACAATTCAAAGGCAATTAGGAAACTGGAAGAAACTCTGAGATGAAGAGATCTGGCAAAGCCAAAGTCACAAGCCAATCGGAAGACAAGTTTCTGAGGGTCACCAGCTGGCGTGATAGGTGGGCACCTCCCAGCACAACAGTTTCAATCTATAAATTGCTTGATTTACACCTCTCTCTTTCTTACAAACATGAATGAAGAAGCATCTCTCTGTCACACCATGAACTGAAAAGGACAACACAATAAAGAGCACAGCTCGACAGCCACATTGAATACAGGCATGTGACCTTTTTCTGAAGAAAGCTGACCAAAAATGAGGACTTAACTGGAGACATTTTAAGTAACTAACAAGTTTGTGTGCTGCCTGAAACTACACATCAACATTTATCAGGTTGTATGGCTGCCAATATTCAAACGTACTTTACATATTGTTATTATTCATGAATATTATCATTAATACATTATTTAAATTGTAACGTAACTCCTGCTTGTCTTTGACTGCACCTAATTGCTTGAGGTTATGAATGTAGAAGGGAAGGTGGGGAGAAGTTATATGGTGCAATACCTTATAAACAGTGGTAAGTCTGTGAGATTTGAGTCATTCTGACAAAGGTTACATATTAATAATAATACAAAGAGGGAAAGTAGAGTAATATATTACTCTACCAAGACAAAACACACATGTATTGAAGTTAAAAATGACTTGTTAAATTAGTGGTCACAAGAACATAGAATGTACCACCCCAAATCAGAAAAACTTGGGAAGGCATATACAATGCAAATTAAAGAAAAAAAAAAACAACGCAGTGAATCTTAAATGTACTTTGAATTTTATTTCATTGCAAACAGTATGAACCCAAGATATTTCATATCTTGTCTGCTCAACTTCATTCCATTTGTTAATAGATGTCCACTCCTGCATTTCAGGACTGAAACACATTTCAAAGAGAGTTAGGCTGGTAAAGCATTCAGTACTTTGATATGTCGCCATTCCTTTTCACTACACTTACAGACGCATTGCTACTGAGGACATCAAGCGATGAGGTGTTTAAAGGAGGACTGGAATCATCAGCTAGAAGGGGCCTTTCATCTGATTGACCGGCCCAGCACTGACTCAGCTGTGGAATGTACCACCAATGTGCTTACCGTGCAACCAGCAGTGTGGCCGATTCTCTGCTTGTCATCTTACATCATATCTATACTTTTCTTGATCAGCTTGGTACATATGTCAGAACACTGTTTCTGGATTTTTCTTCAGCATTCAATGCCTTGTAGCCTTACATACTGACTGGAAAACTGAATAGTTTGAATGTAAACCCATTTATCACATTATAGATTCAGGACTTTCTTTTAAATCACTCACAGACAGTCAAGATACAGGACGTTTTTTCCAAAGTCATTCATTCAAACACAGGAAGTCCGCAGGGGTGCGTCTTATCATCATTGCTATTTACTCTGTACACAAGTGACCTGAGACAGAACAGTGACCACTGCTCCATTAACAATTGCTCATAGGGCGCATACGTGGGAAGGATGAAAGCCACTATCTAAATCAAGAGGACTGTATGGTAAACTAGTGTAATAAAAACTTTCTCACTCTGAATGTAAAAAGTTATTAGAATTGAGGTAGATGATGTGGCAAGTGTGTGTCAGAGGACAACGTTAAAGAAACTGGAAATAATATCAACTGATGACAGACATCCATTACGTGTAGAGCTTCACTTCAGTAAATCAAACTGCCTCACCTTAACCTGTCATTTGTCTGTTTGTTTTATTTCATGTCATTCTGTCTTTATTAGAGGCAACTGAGAAGGCAAATTTCATATCTTCTTGTGTAAACCTGACTGAATAAAGCAACCTTGAAATTTGAAGGGCCAGTAAGGGGAGGCGGCTTGATAGCCGATGTCTCTGGGACTCTGAACAAATCAGAATCCTCATCTGTGATATCATCTAGTCTTGCATTTTGCTCTGTGCTTGTACTCTTACTATTGTACTGTTGTATTGTATTCCTGAGGTGGCCATGTTAGATTGGCCATCTAGATCTGTGAAGAGAAATACTTGTGTTGCGTTCTTTGTATTGGTTTGCATTTACCTCATTTTTTGACACCCGTTGCACACCAAACAACCTACCTGAAAAGGGGGTCTTTCTTTAAATTGCCTTTCCCAAGATTTCTTCCATTTTTTTCCGTACAAAGGTTTTAATTTTGGAAAGTTTTCTTCTTGTAATTTTAGGGAGTCAAAGCTGGGGGCTGTTAAAAAACAGGGCCTGTTAAAGCCCATTCTGCCAATCCTTGTGTGATTTTGGGTTATACAAAAAATAAATTGTTATTGTTTCAAGTGTCACTTTGTCCCATTCTTCCTGCAAACACGTCTTAAGGTGTACGACAGTGCAGGGTTGTCTTTGTCGCATTTTTTGTTTCAAAATTCTCCATGCATTTTCTTCTGGGGACAAGCGAGGACTGCAGGCAGGCCAATCTGGTATTTGGACCATCTTCTTGCACCCCCATGCATGAAAACTGTGATCTTGCATGGTCCTGCTGAGGAATGAATGGGTGTCCCTGGAAAAGACGTAGTCTTGATGGCAGCATATGTTGCTCTTGAATCTCAATGTACTTTTCTACATTAATGCACCCATCACAGAAATATATATGACCTTTGCCAAGGGCTCTGACACAACCCCATATCAAGACAGGCCCTGCATGCCTTTGGACTTGCTGCAGAGAACAGTCTTGATGGTCCGGAGTACACGGTGTCCATTTCTTCCTAAAGAGATCTGGAACACTGAGCACAATACTTGTTTGTCTGTAATGTGTGATGCCTCTTAGCCCAGAGAAGTCGACACCACTACTGGACGTGGCTAACATGAGGCTTCCTTCTTGCACAGTAAAGTTTGAAGTGACGTTTGTGAATGGAACCCCATCTTGTAGGTGCTTGACAAACGTTCGCCAAAGTCATCAGGCCTTGTAATCCTATGTGGTTCTTTCAGCTATTGATGAGTGATACTTCTTGATGCAGTGGCGTCTGAGGGATCGGAGATCACACGTATTCAGCTTACTCTTGCATCCTTGCCCTTTATGCACTGAGATTCCTTGAATTGTTTAATGATATTATGCACAGCAGAGGATGAAATATGCTAATCCCTTCCTATCCTTCTTTGAGGAACATTGTGTTGAAATATTTCAGTCATTTTCTCACACATGTGTTGACCAAATGGAGATCCTCTGTCCATCTTTACTCCTCAAAGACTCAGCTTTTCGGGGATACCCAATCCTCATTACAATCATCTGTTGACATGATCTTTTTGAAATCAGTGATATTTCAGCTCTAAAGTTACAGTCATATGAAGAAGTTTGGGAATCCCTCCCTGCCTGTATAATAATTCACTCTACTTTCAACAAAAAAGATAACAGTGGTATGTCTTTCATTTCCTGGGAACATCTGAGTACTGGGGTGTTTTCCGAACAAAGATTTTTAGTGAAGCAGTATTTAGTTGTATGAAATTAAATAAAATATGAAAAACTGACTGTGCAAAAAATTGGGTAAACTTGTAATTCTGCCAATTGTAATAACTGCTCAATACTGATTTCTTGCAACACCAAATTGATTGGATTAGCTCAGCGTTTCTCAACCTTTAAGTATTTGTGACCCGAGTTTTCATAACAGTTTCAATCACGCCCTCCCCCTAACATTTTTTTTAAATGTAGATGCATATTTTATTATACCTACTTAACTTTTATCGACATTTATCTAGCTCTATATTTATTGTTCTAGTATCAGAATGTAGTTTAAGTCCATTTGTTTTGGTTTCAACAGATGTTTTTTTTTCATATTTTTGATTCTTGTTTTCTTTTTTTCACATCTTTGCACCCCCCTTTTTGTTACTTCGCACCCCACTAGGGGGACCTGCCCCACAGGTTGAGAACCACTGGATTAGCTTGTTAAGCCTCGAACTTCATAGACAGGTGTGTCCAATCATGACAAAAGGTATTTACGGTGGTCAATTGCAAGTTGTGCTTCCCTTTGACTCTCCTCTGAAGAGTGACAGCATAGGATCCTCAAAGCAACTCTCAAAAGATCTGAAAACAAAGGTTATTCAGTATCATGGTTTAGGGGAAGTCCACAAAAAGCTATCTCAGAGGTTTCAACTGTCAGTATCAACTGTAAGGAATGTAATCAGGAAATGGAAGGCCAAAGGCACAGTTGCTTTTAAACCCTGGTCTGGCAGACCAAGAAAAATACAGGAGCGGCATATGCGCAGGAATGTGAGAATTGTTACAGACAACCCACAGATCACCTCCAAGGACCTGCAAGAACATTTTGCTGCAGATGGTGTATCTGTACATCGTTCTACAATTCACAGCAATTTGCACAAAGAACATCTGTATGGCAGGGTGATGAGAAAGAAGCTCTTTCTGCACTCATGCCACAAACATAGTCGCTTGTTGTATGCAAATGCTCATTTAGACAAGCCAGATTCATTTTGGAACAAAGTGCTTTGGCCTGATGAGACACAAATTGACTTATTTTGGTCATAACAAAAAGTGATTTGCATGGCGGAAGAAGAACATCACATTCCAGTAAAAACACCTGCTACCTACTGTCAAATTTGGTGGATGTTCCATCTGCTGTGGGGCTGTGTGGCTAGTTCAGGGACTGAGGCCCTGGTTAAACTCGAGGGTCTGATGAATTCAACCAAGCATCAGCAAATTCTTCAGGATAATGTTCAAGCATCAGTCACAAAGTTGAAGTTACGGAGGGGTTGGATATTCCAACAAGATGATGATGCAAAACACAGTTTGAAATCTACAAAGGCATTCATGCAGAGGGAGAAGTACAATGTTCTGGAATAGCCGTCACAGTCCCCTGACTTGAATATCATCAAAAATCTGCTCGGCAGCCATCACATTTAACTGAACTGGAGAGATTTTGTATGGAAAAATGGTCAAAAATACCTCCATCCAGAGTCCAGACACTCAAAGGCTATATGAGGCATCTAGAGGCTGTTATATTTTGCAAAAGGAGGCTCAACTAAGTATTGATGTAATATCTCTGTTGGGGTGCCCAAATTTATGCACCTGTCTAATTTTGTTATGATGCATATTGTGTATTTTCTGATAATCCAATAAACTTAAAGTCACTGCTGAAATACTAGTGTTTCCATAAGGCATGTCATACATTACAAAACAGTTTGGTGGATTCAGGATTGGGTCACTGCTTTTTGTAGATGATGTTGTCCTGTTTGCTTCATCAGGCCGTGATTTTCAGCTCTCTCTGAATCGGTTCGCACCTCCAAATCCGAGACCATGGTCCTCAGCCGGAAAAGGGTGGAGTGTCCTCTTAGGTTTGGGGGCGAGATCCTGCCCCAAGTGGAGGAGTTGAAGTATCTCGGGGTCTTGTTCACGAGTGATGGAAGAATAGAGCGCGAGATCAGCAGGTGGGTCAGTGCGGCATCCGCAGTGATGCGGGCTCTGCATCAGTCTGCCGTGGTGAAAAAGGAACTGAGCCGTAAGACAAAGCTCTCAATTTACCAGTCGATCTACGTTTCTACCCTCACCTATGGTCATGAGCTATGGGTAGTGGGTAGTGACTGAAAGAACGAGATTGCGAATACAAGTGACTGAAATGAGTTTCCTCCGCAGGGTGTCTGGGCTTTCCCTTAAAGATAGGGTGTGAAGCTCAGTCATCCGGGAGGGGCTCAGAGTAGAGCCACTGCTCCTCCACATCGAGAGGAGTCAGATGAGGTGGCTCGGGCATCTGATCAGGATGCCTCCCTGGCGATGTGTTCCGGGCACGTCCAACCAGGAGGAGGCCCTGGGGAAGACCCAGGAGACGCTGGAGGGACTATGTCTCCCGGCTGGCCTGGGAATGCCTTGGGATTCCCCTGGAAGAGCTAGAAGAAGTGGCTGGGGAGAGAGAAGTCTGGGCATCTCTGCTCAAGCTGCTGCCCCGCGACCCGACCTTTACTGGTGGTGATAGGAGTAAAATTGTGTCCAGGGGGCTTCCTTTCTGTTTTTTTATTTGCTTTGAGTAGTAAGAAAGGTGCTATAAAAATGTAAGGAATTATTAAATATTATTATTATTATTATTATTATACGTGTGAATGCATGCTCAAATTCAGCCGCTGCTGTGGGGTGGGACACTATGTGCTTGACAATACCACGAGTTCACTGAAATAATTACACAGCAAGGTGCGCACGCAATACAAACATAATGTGTATATTACTGAAGTAAAGGTTCATATAAATTGATTATATACAAATTTTTAACAAGTTGATTGGTTAAAATGCAAGAAATTATACATGTATTGCTTTATAGTTCACATATAGTGTATGTATATTATTAAAATAATGATATAAAAATCATATAAAATGGTATAGAATCTGTGTCGTAGACTTATTTTGTGTCATATTTCTTCAAAGAAGTCTTTAATTAGTTTGCTTTTAAAAAAAAAATCTTACGGCACACATGTGAACCGTTGAAAATCACTGATCTTAATCAATCAATAAATATTTGAACAGGTGCTCTAAAATATTTGCCTCGTAGAATTCCCTTCTTTTAGGTGCACTGAGATGTGATTGCTGAGGAACACCTTTTGTTCATTTTCATGGCCGGAGCTAATCTTTAGAATTCTATTTCTGTTCTGCAAAATTAGGCTACAATACTGAACATTTTTAATTAATAAAAAAAAAAATCAAGCGCTTACACTTTAAGTATGTCTATGAAAATCGCTGTGAGTAGCCAGAAAAATGTTATATACTGTAAATGTAAGATATTATTATTATTATTATTATTATTTAGGTTTTTTAAAATCCAGATAAACCTGACAGGACTTCTTCCAAGATATGTGCCTATCTAGGGTATACCAACAAAGTCAAACTGATTAGGAAATTTTATGATCAGTTTGTTTAAAGTATATTAAGCAAAAAATAACTTTTCATCATTCTCTCATTTCTAATTTGGCATATCAGGATACAGTATATACTGCAAATATACATTTAAATTGTAACCGCTGACAATTATTTACTTGTGTGCTTGCGTTTTCCATAAAACAACTTCAATATGTGCACAAAGTACATAATAAAACACACAAATTTTGACATTAACATGACTGTTGAAGGAAAAACATGTGTTAGAATCTATTCTATGGAGATATATATATTTTTTCTTTCATAAATTAATTATATACCTTTTGAGGTTTCTTGATATACTGTACATGTATTTTGTAATCAGATTTTATTTTTTTTTTATTTTTACTGCCACTTCACAGATCAACAATACCCAACTTGTTCACAATCAGAATAAGTCTTAACTTTTTTCCTGTGTCCATTAATACATTTGCCAGGTTTCACTAGCCATCTGAAAGAGTTGGCATCAGGTTGGGTGCTGGGCCGGTTCCAGACAGGCATATATGAGGGGGCAGACAGAAATGTGAAGGGGGCACATGGTGGCAATGGAGGCGGGAATGGAGTGGGGTGGTGATGAGGGTGGGGGTGCTCTGGATAGCTGTTTTTGTCATGTAATTGGATTGCACTTTGTCAGGCCTCTACCCTAAGACCTATTCAACTTGGGTGACCCACCTGAAGGCTAAGCTTCTGCTAGTGTAGCTGTTAGGGTCACTGAGGCATACAAACCCCCTGACCACGATAAGGTGGCAATCCCCGAGGAGGAAAACTGAAAAATAAAACAACAAATAATAAAATAAAATATTCCTCATCATATTATAACAACTAAAAACATGACATTTACCTTATTTGGATGGCCTATATCAAATATATTCGAACCTAACAATAACACTTCTCACTATTGCCAATATTAACATAACTAAAAAGGGTAGGCCAAATTAAAAAATTAAATTAAAACTGAAAAATAGAATAATAAAATAAAATAAAATAAAGAATAAAGTAAAATATCCATCCAGATCTTTACAACCAACACCATAAAATGTATCTTAATTGGATGGCCTAATTCTCAAATAAATTTGCCAATTAAAGTAAGAATAAAATAAGACCTCTCAATATTGCCAATATTTACAAAACTAAAAGGGCTGGCATAGTAATTAAAAAAATTCACAATGTCTTTTCCTAAAATTCTCAAACTAATTTGTAGAACACAAGAGATTTAGAACAGAACATTTTAACTTTTTTCTCTTCTTTTTTTTGTCTTTTTGTCTTTGTTTTGAGCTTATTTGTTTTGCAAACAACTGAACTCTCTGTTTGCAACTGAACAGCTCCACTCTCCTTTCTCCTCAATACACTTATACCTTAAACACTTCTAGGAAGGCTTCTCTTCTGTAATCAACTTCACAGTTAAAACTAAGCCTTTAATTGTGAGGAAATGTGGTGCTAAACACCCAGAATCAGTTCGTTTAGCTCTGGGTTCTGGTTCTTTAGAGTAAACTTGGTCATTAATGCTTAAAACAGGACAACTTGTGACGGGAGAGCAAAACAAAATATCCCTATATAATCACACTAGTAGAATACCCGCGCTTCGCAGCGGAGAAGTAGTGTGTTAAAGAAGTTATGAAAAAGAAAAGCAAACATTTTAAAAATAACGTAAGATGATTGTTAATGTAATTGTTTTGTCATTGATATGAGTGTTGCTGGCATATATATATATATATATATATATATATATATATATATACACATACTGTATATATACACACACACATATATACATACTGTATATACAACATATACATATCTACATATATACTGTATATACAAATATATAAACATATATATATACAAATCTACATATATATATCTACATATATATATTAGGGGTGGGATTCGATTAAAAAAATTAATCCAATTAATTAGAGGCAGTGTAAGAATTCATCTTGATTAATCGTATGTTATCACACACGTAAATTTGCCCCAAATCGCAAATGTTTTTTTTTTTTTTTAATTTAAAACGGTTTTAGTGGGCGACAGAATCAAATAATAGACATGGACATGAATATTGTAAACTGAAGCTGTTTTAATTTCTGAAAAAAAGCTTTTAAACTGCATTTGAATTCAAAACAGAAACAAAAATATCATCCCTGGTTAAAATTGGGCAGACTTAAAAATAAAGTGGTAGTTTAAGTACTTTAAGTACATTTTCAGAATAGTATTGTCTTTAAATAATAATAACCAAAATTTCAACATAAAGTGCAGTTTTCTTCTTAAAAAAATAAGTCAGAAACATAAAAGGTAATTTGACCAACTTACTCTTTAAACTCTGAGTAACATTAGCCAAAATTATTTTGTACATTAGGCTAAAACAGTGTGATCATTGAACATTTTGTAATTAGATGTATTTAGAATTACTAACGGTCACGGAAGTCCAATGATCCCCAGTAAGAGCCACAAAGTCCGCTTTCTGTAATGCATCTAATTTTGCTTGCTTTTCAGTGTGCACAAAACCATGCTTTTATCAAGGCTTCGCTCGGAAGTCGAAATGATCAGTCGTAGGAACGCTTTATTCCGACTCTAACATTTTTGTAGCTGTGATGTGTGCATCAGTGTAATGGATGTACCTGGAAATCATGCATTGACAAAAGTTCCCGTTTGCTTGGAATTGAAAGTGTGATTAAATGCGTTATTTTTTTAACGCGTTATGGAGTACATGCATCGAAGCTTCTCAGCTGTGCTTGTGCTAAGAAAGGGAAAATTTTAAAAATAACGTAACATGATTCTGCGTTAACCTAATATTTTTCATACGTCCCAAACCAAGGAGATGAAGGTAAAATGAATCAGGTAGCGCATACATAGTCAGTACACCCTCTCGGGAATCGAACCTCGAATGTCGGCATTAGAGGCGAAGACTCTACAATTGCACCACAGCGTGAGGCTAGTCTATGCTAAAGTATGTATTGTAGATCGGGGTATATATATACATTTATATATATATACCCGTGTACCGCAGTGGAGAAGTAGAAGTTATGAAAAGAAAAGGGAACATTTTAAAAATAACGTAACATGATTGTCAATATACAGTAATTGTTTTGTGAGTGTTATTGAATGTTGCTGTCATCAAGGATTTGATTATCATTATTTCTTTCAATCAGGCTCGTATTTGTAGGATGTGTTCAAGTTACATTCCGTGTTTGTCAATCGTTGTAAAGATAAGAGGTTTCATTCATCGATTAGTTCCTTACTGCATCAATAAACAGCTCGTCTTCCTTTTATCTGTGATGTGACAAACTGCATGCACGTTTTTTTACACTGTCTTCCTTTAGCAGGACATTCACTTTTTCCACCGTGTGCTTTGTTTCGCAGTAGCTGCACTTATGAATATGATTGTATGTATAAGACGCTTCATATTTTTTGCTGCCTTCTCAATTGTGTAATTCGGTTTTTGTTCAGCACTCTTTGGAACTGTTGCTTTTTGTCTGCGCATTGCGTCAGTTCACGTGAGCTGCTTGGTGTTCTTGCATCGAAGGTTCCCATTTTTTGGGATGCTGGTGCCATCTCGTGTAATGTCAGCTAAGACCCGGCACTTAAAAGTTTCTCTCGCAGTTTCAATGAGTTTGTGCCAAACACCACCCTGACCATCTCATCTTCCTCTGCATAAGCACAGTCCTTCACCCGTGAACATTTACCGGCAGTGTTTGTATTGGATTGCCGCTGATGGACGGCCTTATATGGGCAGGCACTAAATTACAAACGCTAGTGGCAGCCTGTCTATGAACTTAATTTAATATAAACTTACGGTTCACGCCGTGCTTTGTTTCCGCAGTAGCTGTACTTATGAATATGCTTGTATGCATCATTTGCTTCATAATGTTTTTCTGCCTTCTCAATTGTGAAATGGCGTTTTGTGCTCATCGCTGTTTGGAGTTCTTCCTTGTTCTCTACGTACTTACGTAGGAGGCGTGATGATGTCACACGAAACTCCGTCCCCCACGGCCATCTCCAACTCAAGACTCCATTACATTATAATGGGAAAAATAGCTTCCAGTTATGACCCTTATGCGTAGAATTTCTAAATGAAACCTGCCCAACTTTTGTAAGTAAGCTGTAAGGAATAAGCCTGCCAAATTTCAGCCTTCTACCTACACGGGAAGTTGGAGAATTAGTGATGAGTCAGTGAGTGAGTCAGTGAGTGAGTGCTTTGCCTTTTATTAGTATAGATACTGATGGTGAACCGAAACAGTCACAAACCTATGTTTGGGTTCGATTTAAAGCAGGCATGACTGGCTTCAAAATAAAACCAAACGCATCATCCCCAGTATTTTGTGGGCCATTCTACACTCTGCAAAAGAGCAACAGACACTCGTGTTTCAAATATAGCAGCACTTACCCCTTAAAAACGTCTAGGATGGCTCCGCTTCTGTAATCGACTTCACAGTTAAAATGAAACCTTTATTTAAGAGGAGACGTGCTGCTAAACACCCACAATGAGTTTGTTTAGCTCTCGGTTCTGGCTCTTTAGAGTAAGCGCGGCCATTAATGCTTATAACAGGACGGCATGTGATGGGAGTGCAAAACAAAATAGCCCGATATAGTCTCATCCTGCTGGTATACCGAAACAGCCACAAACCAATTGTTGGGTTCAATTTAAAGCAGGCATCACTGGCTTCAAAACAAAACCAAACTCGCATCCTCTGTGTTTTGTGTGCCATTCTAGAATCCGCGAAATAGCAATGGACACTTGCGTTTCAAGCCTAACAGCACTTATCCCTTAACATCTTCTAGGATGGCTCCGCTTCTGTAATCGACTTCACAGTTAAAATTACACCCTTATTTAAGAGGAGATGTGCTGCTAAACACCTGCAATGGGTTCATTTAGCTCAGAGTTCTGGCTCTTTAGAGTAAATGCGGCCATTAATGCTTATAGCAGGACGGCATGAGATGGGAGTGCAAAACAAAATAGCCTGATATAGTCTCATTCTTCTGGTATACCGAACCAGCCACAAACCATTCGTTGAGTTTGATTTAAAGCATGCATCACTGGCTTCAAAATAAAACCAAACGCGTCATCCCCGGAGTTTTGTGGGCCGTTCAAGACACCGGCGAAGAGCAATGGACACTTGCGTTTCAAATATAGCAACCCTTATCCCATAAACACTTCAAGGATGGTTCCGCTCCTGTAATCGAGTTCACAGTTAAAATTAAACCTTTATTTAAGAGGAGACGTGCTGCTAAACTCCCGCAATTGGTTCTTGTAGCTCTTGGTTGTGGCTCTTTAGAGTAAACGCTGCCATTAATGCTTATACTGTAACAGGATGGCATGTGATGGGAGAGCAAAACAAAATAGCCAGATATAGTCTAATCCTACTGGTGTAACGAAACAGCCACAAACCAGTCACAAACCAGTCTTTGGGTTCGATTTAAAGCAGGCATCACTGGCCTCAAAACAAAATGAAACACATCATCCTCAATGTTTGGCGGGCCGTTCTAGACTCCGTGAAATAGCAAAGGACACTCGCATTTCAAGTCTAACAGCACTTATCCCTTAAACACTTTTAGGATGACTCCGCTTTTGCAATTGACTTCACAGTTATAATTAAACCTTTATTGGAGAGGAGACTTGCAGCTAAACACCTGAAATGGGTTCATGTAGCTCTCGGTTCTGACTCTTTAGAGTAAACGTGGTCATTAATGCTTATAACAGTATGCCGTGTGACGGGACTGCAAAACAAAATTGCCGGATATAGTCTCATCCTGCTGGTATACCGAAACAGCCACAAACCAATCTTTTGGTTTTATTTAAAGCAGGCATCACTGGCTTCAAAACAAAACCAAACGCGTCATCTTCGATGTTTTGTGTGCCGTTCTAGACTTCACGAAATAGCAATGGACACTCGCGTTTCAAGTCTAACAGCACTTATCCCTAAAACACTTGTGGGATGGCTCCACTTCTGTTATCGACTTCACAGTTAAAATTAAACCTTTATTTAAGAGGAGACGTGCTGCTAAACACCTGCAATGGGTTCAATTAACTCTCGGTTCTGGCTCTTTAGAGTAAACATGTTCGATAATGCTTAAAACAGGACGTCATGTGATGGGAGTGCAAAACAAAATAGCCCTATATAGTCTCATCCTGCTAGTGTACCGAAACAGCCACAAACCAATCTTTGGGTTTGATTTAAAGCAGGCATCACTGGCTTCAAAATTAAAACCAAATGTGTCCTCCCCGGTGTTTTGTGGGCCGGTCTAGGCTCGGCAAAAGAGCAATGGACACTTGCGTTTGATGTCTAACAGCACTCTACAACAACAGTCTCTTGTTTCCCTTTGCAATAACTCTTACAAATTCATCCATATCCATGTCATTTGTTATGGACTTCTCATTGGCTAAGATCACCAAATTCCTCTTTCTTTTATGTAACATGGTGCGACGGCAGGGGGTTAGGACCCGTGAGGAAGTGGAGAAGGAACTCTCACACGATGCTGAAGACACACCAATTACCAGGGTTGTTACATACAATTTATGCAACTCAGGAAAGGCTTCCTTGTACTCCTGCAGGAATTTACATAGTGAACTGGTCTGTTTCCTTTGAACATTTTTTGAGCAACATCTGTTTTGCCAGAAGAACTTCATTTTTCAGGCTTAAAAAATCTGCTACAGTGCCCGCCATGAGAGCCAGAGGGTGCAACAGGGTGGGTTCCAGAAATGTGCTAGATTTGGGTGCACGACTAGATATGGCTCTTATCAGGTCAATATTCTTGTGTGAAAATCTAGTTTCCAATTCTGAAATGGCCCAGTCAAGGATGTTGAGCAGGGATCTTTTCAGAGGCTGATGGGAGGAAATGGTAGGGTCACCAGAGTCTGTATGGCCCAAAGTTGAGAGCACAACACTTTGACCCAGGTGTTTGCTCATTGTTCTCATTCTCTTTGTTGGATGTGACTCATCCTCAGCAGGAGATGACACTCCCCAACAGTCATCCTCACAGATATTTTTTAAGGAGTCCAGTGCTGCACTAACAACCTCAGAAGCACTGCACAGATCAACTGACTGAGACTGTAGAATAGTATTTGCTGGTTTCAAGTCACCAAGCTCCAGCACTAGGAACTTTACAATCCAAGAAGTGATGCCTCTTAATTTGGCATAGCAGGACTAATGCATCATCATCCTCTGTCATCTCAGATAGGATACTAAGGATTTGTTCTTAATTGTCCACAGTGCACCTTGTCACCTCGTAGTGGCTTGTCCATCTGATCTCAAGCAGCCTTTTTAGACAAGGTGCATCATGTTTATTGAGCACATAGTGGTGGTGAAAAAAGTTGTAGAGTGAACTAGATAGGCTAAAAAATCTTTTTGCACATGGCTCACTCTGCATGGCATACACAACCACTAAGTGCAGTTGGTGGTTGTAGCAGTGGATGTATGGGACATATCTGTCAAGCCTCTTTTGGAGCAGAGCTTGTACACCACCTCTAACCCCACTCATCACAGAAGCCCCATCATAACACTGGCTAAGTATACTGTCAGCACTGTAGCCAGCATCAGAAAGGTGTAACAGTATCTCAGAGGTGATATACTCTGCATCAAGTTGTTGCAAGTCAAGCAACCCAATGAGATGCTTCTCTGGCATGGAATTTCTGACAAACCATATTATCACAGAAAAAATTTCCACATTGCACCTATCCCTGGTCCCATCACTTTTGAGGCAAAACCCTGTAGAATCAGCACTTACATACTTTTTCCTGACCTCTCCAAGCACCATGTCAGCCAGTGTTTGGATAATTTTGGATATCCTTAGATGTGTATTTTGCATTTTTTGGGATACCCTCAGCAATACTTGCTAGCTTCTCATCCTTCTCTAAGGTATATTCCATCAGTTTTAGAAAAATACCTGAAAGCAATGGCATCATCATTACCCACTGCATCATGTCTGAAGGTTTCTGCAGTCCCTCAGAGCCCCAACTCATTTACACAGAGAAAACTTATAGCACTACCAATACTCTTGACATAGTAATGTTTTTTTTCCAAGTTGTGTTTTACCAACCAACATTGAATCCACAGTCCCCCCTGTAGCCTCTCTGCCTTTATGCTCAGTCCAGATGGTTGAAGCATGCACATGGCTGTGGCTTGACACATGCCTCTGTAGCCCCTTGTCTCAATCAAGTGCTGCTTTCCAGTTGTTAAACACAGTTAAGGTAAAAAACTACATTCCTCTCATTAAGAGTGCTGCCATATTTCCGACAGGGGAAACAGAAGCATGCGTCCCTCACAAAAGAGTACTCCAGCCATGGTCGTGTGTGGTACCAGGCAGGACTGAATGATCTTAATGTTGTACCACCAAATACATGTTTGGAGTAACTACCTAATATTGGCTGGGATGGTATATTGACATTTAAGTCACTGGGTAGCTGAGCGGGTTGCTTTGGGGCAGCAATTGTTGGCGTAGGTACAGGAGAAGCAGTGTCTGTTGATGCCACAGGAGTAGATATGCTAGTTGCTGTCTCTAATGTACCAGCAGCAGCATCATTGCTACTGCTATTGGTACAGGCAGGAGCAGCACCACACTTTTTAAAAGCTTGGAAAAAAGGATGCAACTCACAGCATTAACTTTCCCTTTGTGAGCTGCTGGAAGCTGGGGTGGAAAGTGAATAAGCTTTACTAAAATCGCTGTGATTACATCAGTATATGAAACGAAAAAACTGTTGAGTGCAGAGTTGAAAGCTGGGGCGGGGCTTTGTGTTGTGGTCTGACAGACACAGATCCTCCAGTCGGTTCTATGCAGCAGACAGGCTCACAGTGGTGCTTGTGGGATCGAGAAAGAAACACTTCTCTACCAGACTGAAACTGTAAGAACAATGGACTAGTCCCCCATTGACTGTACAAATATAGATGTATTTTTTAGTTGTTGCTAATTATTTCACCAGTCACTATGATTTTGACGACAGAGATTTGCTTCTTCCTCAAAGTCTCCCGCTGTTGTGCAGCTCATTTTGCTCTGCCCTGCCTAATGAGAAACCTGACACCGGGTCATTTGCATACTAACAGTGATTGGATGTTTAGCTGGGGGGAGGGTGAGTGGGGGATCTCTGCTGAGTGCTGTTGAGCCTGCACACAAACAGAGCATGGAGGGAAAGAGCGAACAAGAGGTGAAACCTATCATTTCATTTGTGACTTTTCCAGTGGATTTTTCAGCTACTGTAGTAAATCTTGTCCATATTCAGTTTGTGGGTAATCTATTATTTTCTTTCTCAACTTCTAAAAGTTTGATTTAAGGGGGCAGGACGTTTGTTTAAGGGGGCATTGCCCCCTCTTGCCCCAGCGTAGAGCCAGCCCCGGTTGGGTGGCACTTTTAAACTGTAGCAGTATGAGTGAGTGTCAGTGTGGCAAACACTAGAATGGCATTTCTTTCCATCTCATTCTTTGTCTTCTGGCCCAAGCCTGTAAATCTCTTTTCTAAATGGGTGGCTTGGATAGAGGAGAGATACTAACAATTTTCAAGGCTACTTAAAACAATACTATGAGATATTTGTGTATGTGTGTTGTAGTGCCCCATGTTGTAAGTGTTAGATCCATTAAAGAAGTCAACTTAAACAAAGAAAATGTACATTTTGCAGGTTTGTTTGAAGTGTTTTACATTATAACCATATTGTTAATTGCTGCGTGAATATAATTTTTTCAAGGGGATGACCTTTACTATTGTCAAAAAAGACAAGCAGGGCAACAGGAGGAATATGAAAGTTATTTGTTGAGTTTAGGAGACCACAGATATTTTCAAGGAAGATCATGCCAGTGCTATTGGTGCACATTCTGGAATTTATAAAACTACTGATATTATATCACAAAGATGTTACTGGCCTGGTTTTATGCTGACATTAAAATGGCTACGTTTTCTGATAATTATAATCATTATTTTAATTAAAAGACTATAATTGTCAGAACAGATTCAATAAAATGTTTTAATATTTCAGTTGCTGTTTTTCGGACTCTTTAATTGACTTGTCATACAAATGTGTATCAGTGGATATTTGGTACTTCATTTGACAAATAATTTTAATATATCAAAGTCTCATATGTGATAGATAGATAGATAGATAGATAGATAGATAGATAGATAGATAGATAGATAGATAGATAGATAGATAGATAGATAGATAGATAGATAGATAGATAGATAGAACTTTATTTCTCCTCTAAGGGAAAATGTGCTTCTTTTTTGTTAACAGAGGCTGAATGAATAAATAAATTAATATTAATATATAATGAAAAAAACAGCCAATCCAATAACAATTTTAGCTGTCTAGTGTTCATTTTGCAAGCAACAGTTGGGGCTAACAACTCTAAAGAAAAAGCTCAGCTGTAGAAGTGAGTGTCCCTTTGAGTGGAGAGGACAATGGGACACAGTAGATTTGAAAGTGATGTAGAAGACTTTCATCAATTTTTTACCATGGATTTCAGATAATATTACTTATCCAGGGTTCATTTTGAAAGCAGCAGACAGGGTGCACACAAGCCCATAGATCTGCCTCAGACATGTAAATGAGTGTTCCCTGTAGGGGATAGGATGCAGACACATAGTGGAGAAGATTATATGGAAGACTATACCTATGGCCTTTTAAAATCAATTTTGCATAATTTTACCTCTCAGCAGTCAGAGGGCACACATTTTACAGCTCTGCAGCAGCCATGGAAATGAGCGTCCCGACTAGTGCATGAGACACGCATTGCAATAGTTTTAATGACTCACGTGGCGGAGGTGAAATTTGAGTTCAACAACAAAGCCTTTCGCGTGGATTTTTTTTTCCTTTTTTATCCCCAGGAAAAACCACCTGTGTAAATGTTTAAGAGCAAGCTATCACTTATAGCATAATGGATTGCTACATTTATTTTATGAGCTTTCTTTTAAATGTCTTTGTAAAGTGTTACTGGGTGTCGAGCAATGTATTATTATTACTGATATTTTACTAAATATTACTATCCATGTTTCTTTGTTGAGGAGCCCCGTTGAAGAATTTTTTGGTAACACAACAGTAAACATGCCAAAATGACTGGAAACACAACTGACGACTGGTATTTTTCAATATCATTTTAACAAAGTTTACTGTCCGCCTTCAATCACAGAACACCCCGGTAAAACGTCAATAGGGTTTATTATACCTGCAGCCTTAGAACGCAGACATCAGGGGGGTATTTTTCGTACGTGGATTACTCATTTACCCGGATGTAATTATTGACGATTTGGCATGATCCTGAATCTGTCAGTTTTTCGAACCTCTTGCTGGATGTGTTATAACAGCACATCCAAATCCTCAAACGTGCTTGGAGCAGGTTTGTTCTATGTAAACAAGGATTAGCTCACACACTTAATCAGTGTCTGTGCGTGGAATTCATTCAGTCATGGCTTCGCCGTTCATGAATGAGTGACCAATTGATATCGGTGCGCAAATTATAAGAACAGAATTTCATATAGAGAGGGTGTTGTGTGATCGGCAAGATCCTTTATTGCTCCCAGAGGAAATTCTTGTTGAAAGATACCGCTTTAGCCCTTTGGTAATATTGTACCTCAAAGATTTATTAGTACCTCATATTCGAAGTCAAACTAGGTGAAGTCGGGCTCCCACAACCACACAGACAGTATGCATTGCTTTGAGGTTTTCTGCAAGCGGCACTCTTTTTATATATATATATATATATATATATATATATATATATATATATATATATATATATATATATATATATATATATATATATATATATATATATACTGCGATGCGGAAAATCTATCTAAATGTGCAGTTTGCCAGGCAATTCGTAAAGTCTGTTTTGGCTCTGAAATATTTCCTTCAGGTTTTCATAGTGTTTCCTGGACACCTGCATGTGCAGACAATAAAAGAAGCGTTTCATGCCATTGCAGGTACACAGGCAAAAACACCCACAGTTCCATAAAGAATCTCACAATCAGCCTAACATTCTCATTACAGGATTTCCAAATGTGATTGGGGCACGTGGGACTGATCAGAGTGGAGTCTGATCAAATATTTGGAAAATTTACCTCTTCTCCTGATGAATAATCAGACACAGTGTCTTCATCAAATATTTGACCTTCATCAATATCTCATTGGTCAGACACAGGTTCTAGGGATATGACATTCCATGCAACTGACCCAACAAAAAGAGGGATATATGGAACATACCTATGGAACACATTAAGGACAAATACAGCATATGCAATGACCATCCTTTACCTGAAATGAAGTGACCACTGCATCCTGCCACTGGTTCTGAGGAGGAGCTTCCCCCTGGTCCCTGATCAACATTTAAAAGAAACAGTGCAACTCCAGTGTTTTTCCCCATAACATCCTTTCAGCAAATAGAGCTAAGTTCCTTGCTAAAGCAGATCGCCCTTTAACGAAGTGTTTCCAATACGGAATAACAGAAATCACCAGACGGCTTTCATTCAATTATAAACCAGCATATCATGAGGTGAAAAAATGAGGCGTACTGCAGTTGAGATCAATGCTTTCCGGTAACTCGGCTTTTAAGAAGAATCTGTCATGGGAGGGACAAGAGGGAGCAACTGAGGCGGATACAATGAGCTGGGGCGGGACGCAGCGGAGCGAGGAGGCGGGCATCTGTACTAGTGTTTTAAATAATGAAAGGAAAAAAAGTGCTTTGAAATCAAGGACCGCCAACCAAGACGGTGTATGAAACAAAACATTGCAGACAGGCATATGCTACTTGTATAAAATACATGCAATAATAACAACAATATTAAATCAATGATGAAGCGAAGGGAAGATGCTAAACTTAGGTGGCTGCGTGCTGTGCCTGCCCATAAATTCCAATCGATCTATTCAAACCAATGTATATATCTGAACCGACCTATATATCCTATATATATATATAGGATCTATCTCAACCAATATATACAGTACAGGCCAAAAGTTTGGACACACCTCCTCATTCAATGTGTTTTCTTTATTTTCATGACCATTTCTAGATTGGTAAATTGGTAGATTCTCACTGAAGGCATCAAAACTATGAATGAACACATGTGGAGTTATGTACTTAACAAAAAAAGGTGAAATAACTGAAAACATGTTTTATATTCTAGTTTCTTGAAAATAGCCACCCTTTGCTCTGATTACTGCATTGCACACTCTTGGCATTCTCTCGATGAGCTTCAACAGGTAGTCACCTGTAATGGTTTTCACTTCACCGGTGTGCCTTATCAGGGTTATTTAGTGGAATTTCTTGCTTTATCAATGGGGTTGGGACCAGCAGTTGTGTTGTGCAGAAGTCAGGTTAGTTGGACGATCATTTATTTTTCAACAGGACAATGACCCCAAACACACCTCCAGGCTGTGTAAGGGCTATTTGACCAAGAAGGAGAGTGATGGAGTGCTGTAAATGGTCATGAAAATAAAGAAAACACATTGAATGAGGTGGTGTGTCCAAACTTTTGGCCTGTACTGTATATCTGAACCGATGTATATATCTAAACCGATCTATTTAAACCAATATATATATCCTAACCACTTTATATCAACCAATATATATATCTTAACCAATGTATGTATCTGCACGGATGTATCCAAACCAATGTATATATATCAGAACGGATCTATGCAAACCAATTTATATATGTATCTCAAACAATGTATCTGAACCAATGTATACTGTATATCTGAACAGATGTATTCAACCAATGTATCTGAACCAATTTATATATTTACGAACCAATCTTTTTTTTCCTGAAAGGCCCCTCATAATATGTGTATTATATATGTGTAATATATATATATTGTCACACACGCGCGAGAAGGAGATCGCGGACAGACCTTAACACGCTTCGGAAGACGTTCGCCGGCAGGGAGTGGCGGGGTACTAACCTTTCTCCTTTGCTTTCTTGCAGAAAAAAGACGCTCCGCCACCATAAGCCTTGTTTTCCCGCAGCACGTTACTTCCGCCCTTCCTCCTCCATTGTTCCTGACGTCATCAATCCCATCTTCTCTCACAGTTCCTTCCCAGCATTCCTATATATCTATCTATCTATCTATCTATCTATCTATCTATCTATCTATCTATCTATCTATCTATCTATCTATCTATATATATATATATATATATATATATATATATATACACATATACAGTGGTGTGAAAAACTATTTGCCCCCTTCCTGATTTCTTATTCATTTTATTCTTTTGCATGTTTGTCACACAAAATGTTTCTGATCATCAAACACATTTAACCATTAGTCAAATATAACACAAGTAAACACAAAATGCAGTTTTTAAATGATGGATTTTATTATTTAGGGAGGAAAAAAATCCAAACCTACATGGCCCTGTGTGAAAAAGTAATTGCCCCCTTGTTAAAAATTAACCTAACTGTGGTGTAGCACACCTGTTTCAATCAAGAAATCACTTAAATAGGAGCTGCCTGACACAGAGAAGTAGACCAAAAGCACCTCAAAAGCTAGACATCATGCCAAGATCCAAAGAAATTCAGGAACAAATAAGAACAGAAGTAATTGAGATCTATCAGTCTGGTAAAGGTTATAAAGCCATTTCTAAAGCTTTGGGACTCCAGCGAACCACAGTGAGAGCCATTATCCACAAATGGCAAAAATATGGAACAGTGGTGAACCTTCCCAGGAGTGGCCAGTCGACCAAAATTACCCCAAGAGCGCAGAGACGACTCATCCAAGAGGTCACAAAAGACCCCAGGACAACGTCTAAAGAACTGCAGGCCTCACTTGCCTCAATTAAGGTCAGTGTTCACGACTCCACCATAAGAAAGAGACTGGGCAAAAACGGCCTGCATGGCAGATTTCCAAGTCGCAAACCACTGTTAAGCAAAAAGAATATTAGGGCTCGTCTCAATTTTATAAAAGACTCATTGCAAGTTATCGCAAATGCTTGATTGCAGTTATTGCTGCTAAGGATGGCCCAACCAGTTTTTAGGTTCAGGGGGCAATTACTTTTTCACACAGGGCCATGTAGGTTTGGATTTTTTTTTCTCCCTAAATAATAAAAACCATCATTTAAAAACTGCATTTTGTGTTTACTTGTGTTATATTTGACTAATGGTTAAATGTGTTTGATGATCAGAAACATTTTGTGTGACAAACATGCAAAAGAATAAGAAATCAGGAAGGGGGCAAATAGTTTTTCACACCACTGTATATATATATCAAAATACCCGTGCTTGGCAGCGGAGAAGTAAAAAGAAAAGGAAACATTTTAATAATAACCTAACATGATTGACAATGTAATTGTTTTGTCATTGTCATGAGTGTTTCTGGCATATATATATATATATATATATATATATATATATATATATATATATATATATATATATATATATATATATATATATATATACAGTATATATATACATGTGTACATATTGTGAAGGATGGCCGGCCATTTATCCCGGCCAATACCCCCAAGCTGCCAGATGGAGCCCTCCTTGCAGCATGGAGGTCCCCAGAAGACCAGCAGGGCATCATGGACAATGGAGTTTTTATGCAAAGCCCTGCTGGATGCCGTGGGGGCCACAGGAGGGAGCTGCAGGGAGGACCGAGGGCTTCCTCATGCCCTGTGACCCGGAGGTTCGTCATAGGAAGAGCGGATTTCGGGTTGAAGAAAAGGACTATTTACCCTGACCCGGAAGGAATAAGGACTTGTGGACTGTTGGGCAGAAACACCTCTGGGTCAGGGAGTAAAAATGGACTATGGGAACTCCCAGACAATGAGCTGAGCTGGGTGGAAGGGTGGCAACGCGTCTGGGAGCTGGAGGATTGGTTTATTGATAATTATTGTGATTTATATGAGTATTGTGGTGGAGAGTGTGCTTTGTACACTGTGGCGACAAAATAAAGTCAACTTGAGGACTTTTACCTGGTGTCTGGAGTCGTGGACAGGGGTTCGAGGGAGCGAGAGCGCCCCCTATCGTTCACAATATATACACACACACATATACTATGGGGTGCCAAACAGGCAAATAAATTGATTTTGTGAATATATAAAGTCGGCGTCAGAATATATAAAGTCAAAACTTGAATATAAAAAGTCAGCGTCGGTATATATAAAGTCAAACTTGTTTCTGAATATATAAAGTCAAAACCTGAATATATAAAGTCAGCGTCGGAATTTATAAAGTTATTCCTGATTATATAAAGTCAAAGTCAAAATCTATTGATTGAAACGACTCTGAACTGAACTAAGTGAACAAAAACGTATTCAGAAAAATAAATTAAAAAAACACTGTTCAGTTAATGTTTTGAAAATGATGCATGTGCCCTGCCCAGGATTGGTTCCTGCCTTGCGCCCAGTGTTGGCTGGGATTGGCTCCAGCAGACCCCCGTGACCCTGTGGTCGGATTCAACGGGTTGGGAAATGGATGGATATTCCAGCGCTTACTTTATATATTCCGATGCTGACTTTATATATTCAATATTTGACTTTATATATTCTAGCGCTTACTTTATATATTCCGAAATATTCCAACGCTGTCTTTATATACTCAGGTTTTGACTTTATATATTTGGGAATGACTTTATATATTCAAGTGTTGACTTTATGTATTCCAGCGCTGACTTTATATATTCAAGTTTTGACTTTATATATACCGACACTGACTTTATATATTCAAGTTTTGATTTTATATATACCGACACTGACTTTATGTAATCAAGTTTTGACTTTATATAGTTAAATGTAGTCATCATTGCATAACTTTTTCTTTACCATAGAAATTTAAAGACTAAATTCAACTTCCATTCCTAACAAAGATATTTCTGACGACTAAATAGAACCCACTTATATCCAAATTCGAGCTATTGAGCTATCGCCTGCCTGCCTGAATAAGTCACCCTCGCTTCACTTTTACTTTTTTACCGTTCATTTAATCATGGCTAGTGGCGGAAAAATTATAAAATGGAAGGAAGATTACACCGAGTATGGCTTTACCAAAACAATTATTGATGGCGAATCAATTATTCATAAAGCTTCGATTGGTGATCTGTTTTTCTGTGTTAACGTCATATTTTTTCATACTTTTTCACCAACCAAGGGTTTGTGAGGGTAAAATCAATCGGGAAGCACTGATCAATGTAATCGGTGTACCATGAAATCATGCATTGACATAAGTTCCCCTTTGCTTGTATTGCAAAGTGTGATTAAATGCGTGATTTTTTAACGCATTATGGAGCACATGCATTGAAGCTTCTCAGCTGTGCTTGTGCTAAGAAAAGGAAAGATTTTAAAAATAACGTAACACGATTGTCAATGTAATCTTTTGTAAGTAGTGCCTGGAGGATTCAGTGTGGAGAAACAAAGTCGCTTCCGTAACACTGCGTGCGTTAGCTACGGAGCTCAGCTCAGAGCGAAATGAGGTGAATGGGAGGGGAGATGATGACGTGACTCCCCCACCCGCCTTAACTGTCAATCCCCCACAAACACAGTCTCTCGGAATTTGCATAAGCACAGCCCTTCACGTGCAATTTTAACTTAGTTACAAAGTGATCAAAACTCTCGTTTATATCCTGCGTCCTCTCATTAAACTTGTATCCCGCATTACCCGTGAGCAAGACAGCGGCAGCCTGTCTATGAACTTAATTTAAACTTTAGGTTTACACCGTGCTTTGTTTCCGAAGTAGCAGCACTCATGAATATGGTTGTATATGTCATTCACTCGCTTCTTATTGTTTCGCTGCCTTCTCAATTGTATAATGCATGTTTTCTTCAGCGCTTTTTGGAGCTCTTCCTGGTTTTCTACGCACTGCATTGACAGTTAGTTCACGTGATTACGTGGGAGGCGTGATGATGTCACACGAAACTCTGCCCCCCACGGCTTTCGAGCTCAACTCCATTACAGTAAATGGAGAAAAATAGCTTCCACTTATGACCATTACGCATAGAATTTCGAAATGAAACCTGCCCAACTTTTGTAAGGAAGCTGTAAGGAATGAGCCTGCCAAATTTCAGCCTTCTACCTAAATGGGAACTTGGAGAATTAGTGATGAGTCAGTGAGTGAGTGATTGAGTGAGGCAGTCAGTCAGTTAGTGAGGGCTTTGCCTTTTATTAGTATATATATATATATATATATATATATATATATATATATATATATATATATATATATATATATATATATATATAACTGCTGGGTCTTGAAGCTGATGCGGCGGATGAGGATCGGACTAAGTTGTGCGAAACAAGCGTAGAATCAGCCGATGACGATAAGGTAAACTGTCCTCCACCTTTAGTATTTAAGGACTGAATTCTGCAAGCTGAAGCGATGGCCGAGTAACGGACTAAGTGGTCTGAAACATACCACAAATAGAACGGTGATGAAATGGAAAACTCACCTTTATTTTACACCACGCCCCTTTCCCTTTTATCATAAATACTCAGCCTGTTAATCACCGGATCCAGATGGAGGACCAGACCGTTTCAGAATTCGTTGAAGCTTTTAAAGCTCCCTGCATATCGGCAGCTACAGACTCTGAAATGACAGAGGTCAACGTAAAATCCTCAGGGTTCCCGCCTGAGGCTCCAAAGACTGTGGCTTCAGGGCCTGAATCTTACCAATTATATAACTCGGGCCGGATGGATTGCATTCAGGGCCACCAAGAATGTGACCCGCGGTATTTTACTATTCGACCTGATTACACTCTCTGGTCAAGAGACCTTGAGACAGACAGTGGATTCCAGTCTCCTTGGTCTGTGACGTCCTCACCCATCTCCGCTAATGGTGATCAGCCGGATACCGCCGTCTCCGCTAATGGTGATCAGACAGTGTACTGCCTGAAACTTGGAAAAAGGCCCTGCAGCTTGTTAAAGTACTGATGACGTCTCTGCTGGACATTATTGTCTACTATGATCAGAAAAAAGAATGTCAAGGCTGCAATATAAATCACCCCACCCAGACAAGACATACTTGCCTCTTTGAACCTGAAATTACCTACTGTCAAGGTCGCTTTCAGAGGATTCTGAAGCTTTTCCTTAACTATTGGCTGAAACGACTGCCGGTGAAAGTTCTGGGTTATTATAATATTCTATTGCCGATTTCCAAAATATACGTAGTGGTTGAAAAGACTGTGGATGAATTTGAAAATACCAGCTCTATTTATGATACTGTAATGCAGTCGTTTTATGAAATGGATCAATGCTCCTACTGTGTAAGGAAGGTTGAATTCCCGTCAAACTTCAGACGGATAGCGGTAAAGAATTTCTCAATCGGGAATTTCAAAGCCTGCTCAATAAACACGGTATTAGACATTTTACCACTTCTAGTGAATTAAAGGCTTCGGTGGTGGAGAGATTCAACCGAACTCTGAAGACCAAAATGTGGCGTTATTTCAGCTCCCGGAATACCCGGTCCTATCTACAGGTACAGTACTACAGGACTTAGTGAAATCTTATAATCTGAGCTATCACCGAGGCATAAAAATGGTCCCTGCCAAGGTGAATAGTTCCAATTCTTGGAAAGTCTTTAAAAACTTTTACAGCCTAACTAAACCCAAATGAAGCCTAAAATATAAATTCAAAGTCGGTGATACGGTGAGAGTGTAGAAATCTCGGAATCCTTTTACCAAGGGCTACGAACAAACATTTTCAGACGAGGTATTTACCGTTTTTAACTAGTCCCGAGGGATCCGCCTGTCTACAAGCTCAAAGATTATGATGGCGAAGACATTATAGGTTCCTTTTACGACACAGAGTTACAAAAGATTCGAGGTATGGACGTCTTCAGGATTGAAAAAATATATCCGTAGAAAAAAGCATATTTTGGTGAAATGGCTCAGATGGCCCGAAAAGTTTAACAGTTGGATCCCTGAAAGCTACACGCAAGACGTTAAATACTGAGAATCAAAAATAGTATGTCATTCACGGGGTGTTCACAATGGAGAGAAAAAGCTTTTACATTGTTCTACCAAGCAATTTCCTTTCGGGATGTTTTCCCTTATAATACCATCGCCGAATTTACCGTCAAATTAGCTGCCCCAATCGAACTACAGGGCCCCTGGGAAGTTGGATTGGCCGAAATTCAGTATCCGCACACCTGGAACACCCTAGACAAACCTGATAATGACTTTGTGGTGGTGCACCTGCTAATAGCTAAATTTTATACTATTCCAGCGGGCTATTACTCTAGCAAGTGTTGACGAAAGAATCGAAATCCATCGAGGCCGGTTAAGCAGTCACTACAATACCGGAAAACACCATGAGATTCCGCTACAGCGCTCTAGAGCGAAGATTCTATTTCTTAAACACTGTGAAGGATGAAACTCTGCATGTCAAGGGACAGTTGGGGAGGATTCTAGGCTCTCATTCGGACACAACCATGGGTCTGGCAAATGAAGCTCCTTACCCCATGAATATCAGAGCAGGGTTTTATTCCTTGTACGTCTACAGCGACATTGTGTCTCACCAAAGAGTCGGAGACAGCTACGTCCCATTCTCTTGAGATGCGTACATGTTGAGGATGAGATGAATAAGATTACCACAATCACCTACGACAAGCCGCACTACGTTCCGGTCAGCAAGAATCAGTTTGATACTTTGACCATTGAAATCAATGGATCAAAACAAAGCCGTTCCATTTCAATTTGGCAAGGTCATAGTCAAGTTACATTTCAGGCCCTCTAAGAGGTGTACACGACTAATACAGAGATGAGCTCTTACCTGGACCCTAGCCCTTACATGCATTATTATGAAGCCCAAGCTGGTAGCGGACTCTTCGGGTTCTCTGGGGCCCCCATGATGTACGGTTCTGAGATCGGCGGAATATTTCGAGGTCTGTTTAGAAGAGCTTTGCCTCTCTTGAAAAGAGGATTTGAAGTTGTCAAACCACACATTAAATCAGCCGCTAGGAATATTGTCAAAGACGTGGTGGCTGGAGCCATGTCAGGAGCGATGACTCGAGGAAATGAAGAAAATCAAGCAGGGGCAGGTCTGATGGTAATGAGGAAAACTAAACGTAAGAGACCTCCCGGGTCACACGCAGGCCCAATCATCAAAAAGACGCGCCATTCAGCTTTTACCTCATTTTCTTCTCTAGGATAAGGAAAAGTTCCGCACCCGCAGAAAAAAGAAATCGAAAAACATTTTTTAACTCAAAATGTCTTTTATTCATCGAATGTCTCAAGAGTGTGTGAAATCTGAACTGGACTTGTTTACGGTACCCTATACTCAGACTAGTGTAGAAAAAAGCATCTACGTCGAGGTACCACATCTCTCAGCTCTATCTGAAGTCGCCCCACTGGAGTTTCTGATTACCGGGAACTACCTGGACCTGAATAATACGCTTCTGCACATTCGATGCAAAGTTGTCAATGCCAACGGAACTAATCCACCCCCCGTGGCCAAGGCAGCCTTTGTTAATTATCCGATAGCCGCTTTTTTTTCACAAGTGGATGTAACCCTGGGAGATCGCTTAATATCACAGAGTTCCAGCCTTTACCCATATAGGACCCTTTTTGAGGGATTGTTAAATTACAGCAGTGAAACTCTCAAGTATCAATTTGTGTCGGGTCTTTTTTACAAAGACTCGGCCAACGAACATGAAAACACAGCCTTGGACGGGCCGAATGAGGGATTCAAAAAAAGAAATGGTTATACGGCCCAGGGTAAGACAGTAGAACTCCTCGGATCTATTCATTCCGACCTATTTTTTCAAGAAAAATTAATTCTAAATGGGGTGGACGTCAGAATAAAAATGGTACGGAGCAAAAATGAATTCTGTCTGATGTCCAGAGTTGCCGAGCATTACAAAGTAAACATTTTATCTTTAAACTTTAACTTTCTTGACAAAAACAACAGCGGTGAAATTGGGGCACACCCACGCTCTCACAAACGCCAATGCCAAGTACCCCGTGGAAAGAGTGAATATGAAAGTTCTAAGTATGTTGGCAGGGATACGAGTGAGCAATCAGGAGAACCTGTTCTTGGGAAAAATCCCCAAGTACGTGGTCCTAGGCATGGTGGATAATGATTCCATTTCGGGGAAATACGCCAGAAACCCCTTCAATTTCAAGCATAACCATGTGGAGTTCCTGGCCTTGTATTTGGATGGAGAACAGATTCCAGCCAAACCATTTAATTCCCAATTTTGCTAATGACACCACCACTCGAGAATATTACAACCTCGTGTTGGCCTCCGGAAAGCATTTGAAAGACCAGCCTCTAGCCATCAGCCATTCTGAATTCTCCCAAGGTTACACCCTGTTTGCCTTTGATTTGACGCCCGATCAAGAATTCGGAGACCATTTCTCGTTGATGAAAACCGGGAACATGAGATTTGAAATCCACTTTCAGCAGCCCCTACAACATACTGTCAATCTAGTAGTGTACGCGGTCTTTGACAACATTATTGTAATAAATCAGAGAAGAAATATACTTTATGATTACTAAAAAACATGAACACCCTGCAGATCAACAAACTCCTGTCCAGTAATCCATACACAGAAAATCTGTTTTACGGTGTGTTGGCGTGCGACTGCCTGAAAAGATACTTACAGATTTCCCGACCATGATCATCGTCAATACTCACTGTCAAAATCAACCCGGAGAACACTGGCTGGCGATACATCTCAGAGAAGATGGAATTGGAGAATTTTTCGATTCCTATGGCGCCCCGCCAGACTTTATCTGTTTTCCTGAGAAAATATACAGCTTTTTAAACAGAAACTGTAAAGAAATTATTCAACATACCTGGCAGCTTTAAAGCTAGTTTTCCACCATCTGCGGACAACACTGCATTTTTTTCCTGCATCATAGAGGAAAAGGACGGACTTACAAAGAGGTCATGAACCTGTATTTTAATGAAGTCACCAAGAACAATTATATGGTTCAAAAATTTGTCAATACCTTGTCTAAGAACACTTCTAGAAGTTTTCAGGATAACCCCTGAATGCAAAGTTCTATGACCTCTAATTATCTTAATAAAGAATAGGCAGACTCTGTAATCAAATATAATATTTTATTAAACAAAAATATAATTACATTTCAACAAGGAATCCATTCATTCTTTTTGCGAGATCTGGTTTTCTTGCCAACAGGTGTATCGGAAGCAGCAGCAGAGACTGAGGCAGAGGCAGCAGAGGCAGAGACCCCATCTGGGGCAGAAGGTTTGAAACTCTCTAGAAGTTCTCTTGTGTCGATGTTTGGCACGGCCGAGGCCGGAATGTTCAAACTGGCCAGGGCCTTAACAAATTCTTTCCACCCCTAGGTCTCCGATAGGACGGTATGTTGTGACAGTTCCGCATTAGATCAACCATATTCATACCAGGTAACGGTTCTCCACCAAACACAAACTCTCCCAAGCCATTCCAGTAGGTTGTATTAGGGTTATGTAACATTTTCCATAAAATAATTTCGGTATATTTCTTTGATTTATTCGGCGCACTTTTCATAATCTCGTCGTACACCCATTCTTCGGGGCACTAGGAGCCTCTTTGAGCGGCCCCGGTGGCTCCTCCTTGCTCTCTGCAGGCATTAATAACGTCAGAGAACCAGTTTCTTTATCCGCTTTTTTCACAAAGGTAAGTTATCTTTGCCAGATGTTCGTATAAAGTTTTACTTTTGTATCGACACTCAAGTCACCGCGTTCAAGTATGAGTTTCATTTGTTTATCCAGTTCACTTTCAGTAGCACTTAAAAGGTCGTTGGATGCCGGGGGTTTCTGTTGCTACTGAGCCATTTGCTGTTGAGGGACTAGGTACATCTTGCGTGTGTGTTCCATATTTATACTCTCAAACCTATTAAACTAGTAATGAAAGGAATGGCCGCACTTAATAGGGCTCCGAGAAAACCTCCTGTCTGATTTAAAAGGGCTTTTTTCTTTTTAACGGTAACAAGTTTTTTAACGGCACAATGATGCTTCTTCAGCAACTTGAACTGTCTGGAACTCAGGGGGACATGGCCTTTTAAAGTATTGAGAGCTATTTCAGCCAGAGCATAAATGAAATCGTCAGGAGCTTCGCTCAACACCGCTTTTCTTCGGCGACAGGAGACCCTATGCAGGGTCTTGAGCAGAGGGAGATTTCTTTTTATTCTGCATGACATGCCGGCTCTTTCTAAAATACTCGGAAAATTGCACGTCTTTATCTTTTCACGACATACACCTCTCTATCTCTTGGCTATGTCTCGCCTGTTCCATCAAATCGTTGACGATCACCAAGTTAACTCTGTCAGGCGGCAGTAGTTAATCGTCGCTTAAGGAAACCCCTCCAAAAATTTGGCTTTGGGAAACTGGGCTAACAGTTCATCGTACAGAGGCTGTCAACAGCTATAAAACCAGACTATATTGTCAGGGTGATGAGAAAGCACATGGTTTGCATGCTCCAAAAGCTTTTTCACATAATGTGATTTGCCGAACAGGAGGGTTCCGCGACTGTTTTTGAGAATGGATGCTGAAGTCTAACTGCAAAACCCTCTTTAGTATCCATATGGGAGAGATGAGAAATCGGGCAATAGAACCCTTTTGTTGTACACCAGTCTGAATCTTTTTCTGAGTGGACGATTTTGCAATGTCAGGGTCTTTTTGTTCCTATGAATCTGTGTGCCATGAACCGTTATTTCTTTTGTGAGATCGTGTTCTAAAAAACTATGCACTAGATCCATTAACGAGTATAAGTTAACCGCCTGAACAGTTTCGTGATACCCTTTACTTTCATGCAGACCTTGCCCTTGAACGTTTTGTACGCGTACGTTTTTGGACCCCCAGAAATTTTCTATGAAGTCATCAGGATCTAGTTCACTGGTGAGTTCGCCTAAATAGTTACCGAGTGGCGGCGTGTACTGTCCGGGCGAGGCTGTGAAGATAACAGAATCTGTATCATGATACAAAATCCTCGGCTCTAAACGATCCAACAATTCGTACAATTCTAGACGGGCATAGGCCGTTGTGAAAACGGTGATCACCACATTGACGGGCCCAGGTAGAAAGTATCTGTCATCCGCATACCTCCACTGCACCTGAACGATTTCGTCGCTGATAAAGCCAAAATAGGAGACCCGATACACGTCTGAGAATAGGTAATCGAAGAATTCTTGGGTGTGTTTAACAAACGTTGTGGTCAGCTGGTTAGGCTTCTGACCGAATTTTCCCCAAAGAGAATTCAGAAATAACTTGGAAATTTGTCTCTTCGAGGGGTTAGAGGTTATGTTTTCACTCTCCAATAATACTCCTTCTTTTATGAAATAGTCATCAACATAGCACTGGCGGGACGCTTTGTCCTGGGCCCATGATGGCCAGCCAAAGGCCTCCTATTTGCCTTTCAGATGAATTTTGATGTAATCGGAAAATAAATCTGCGGCACTCTGTTCGTAATGCTATATCTCATGAATTTTTAAAACTCAGTACCCTTTATCTAAAGCCTTGAGTATTTTAACGCTGCACCAGGTTCCTGTTAAAGACCTTTCCCGATCATTGTGACAGCAAAGTCCGGTGGATGTCTGGGTTTCTGCACACGTACAGCACAGAACGAACATCAATTTATCGCAAATTCTTAAAGGGAGGACCAGAAAATACAAACTACGAGGGGCTGGCATGGTGATTTTAATGAGCCCAAAGTAACGCTTAAGATCGCCAAACTTCCTCAAAAACAAAGGTCAGATGGCCGATCGGGTAGGTTTTTGTTTTGTTGATGTAAGAGTACAGACTTGTAAAATCGTAATAATGCATTTGCTTGTCACCTTGAACCTTATGATATAATTTGATAGCATTGGTGCGCCCTCCATACAGGGCATCACGGGGATTAATAGGTTCAGGAAACTCAAAGCGCCTTAAGAAGTCCTGAAGCTCCGAATACTCTTTTTTCATGTGTTCCCATTGATGTTCCCAAAGCAATCTAACAGTCAGATTAAATTTTTCACACAATTTCTTCAGTTTGTCGTCAAACATTTTAAACAATTCGGCATAAGACGTACCCGTGAGAGGATGTTTGGCTTGCGCATCGTAGCACTCTGGACAACCGTGATAAAAGTAGCCAGCAAACTCAAAGACCATCGGGACACCCCAAACTTCGGCGTGACCATCTAGATAAAATGACCCCATCTTTACTTCACCGTGATTCAGGGTATGTTGAATGTTTATTTTTTCCTTCTCAGAAAGAAACATTAGCCATTGAATAGAAGCATTAGTATAAGCTTTGTGAGTGCTTTTGTAATGATCACTCACGATTATTCCAATTGCATTATCAGGCAAGCAATTTTATCTGTACATGGACAGGCAGAGAGAAGCTAGGGTCATACACTGAAAAGGATCAATATTACCGATCCTGAGCACTTCCTCTCTAAATTTCATGCATGCAGTTCTCAAAATAACCACGTCGTTTTGACAATAGTATGCCATTTCTTGTCTAAAGTTAAAGGTACCGCTTTTAATCGAGTCGTACCAAGACAAAAACTCCTCTCTTTCCTGATTCATCATGTGTCGAATACTGTAATATTTAGGATTGGGGTACGGTCCGATGTAATTTTGATTTTCAGCGGTATTAAAGAAATGGGGAAAGTACCCTTTTTGAGCCTGGAATCCCAGGGCTTTGGGCATACTGCTCAGTTTCATAGGTAAGAAATTCAATAAGTCGATAAATCTCAAGTTATAATCTTCTTCTATAAAGCACATTAGCTTACAGCCCTGAGATGTAACAAACGGAGTTTGCCCGCTCTCAACGAGATATTTCATGAGGAAATATTCGTCATACCCCTTAGAATTGTGAGCTATGAACGTGTAATCTTGGTATTTCGGGCATCGATATCTGTGGAAGAACTTTGCTACGCAGTCCTCACTGACCCAACTCCATGACTGTCCATTCCAATGCATGCAGTGGATGTAATTGGGGATGTGGGATCCGTCATCTTGACGGCACTCAAAATCGTAGAACATATACTTTTCATGGATCAGTCTTTGTGGTAAGCTTTGAATAAAACACTGATGATTTTCATCCGTTTGTTTCACGACCGCTCTACAAACACAACAGTGTTTGGGTCGACACTTGTGTGGTTTTGATTCGGCATTCACAACGTATCTCTCATTGCAGAGAGCACAGAATTTATGGGCGTCGCAGATGCTTTCAGACCGACGCGTCTTTGCATTAAATTTATGCGTTTTTGTGGAGTTCGAAGCAAAACCTTGATCGACAGAAACGACGGAAATCGGGACATCGAAAAGCCTCCCCGGCAACCCATTGACAGTCTGTAGATAAACAGACATCACAGTGCTGTTCGCAGCGATGTTGTGACGGGCTAGAATATCCCGTGTAACAGAAATCGCTGATGTAGTCAAATCCCAGAAAGCCTTTTAGATTCAAAATACCGTAATAATGCTCATGGTGCAAAAACAGGAACGCTGTCTTTGGTTTTCTGGTCCTGGACGCTTCAAATTTTAATAGAGTGTTAGTGTTCGGTTCCCGGTACCAGGTGATATTTTTAATTCCTAGTAGCCTCTCAAATTTTTCTACATCTGAAAACGTTACTTTCTGATCCATTGATAACCCAACCCTGACGTGCAGTTGACGGGCCTCTCGTTCACACAATTTCTGGTTGTTTCTGAACTTATCATTTAATACAGCCAGCAAACCCCTGGCAAAACAACACTGATGATCCAGGTTGAAGGAGATCCATAGGTGCTTCCGTTGTTTTTGAACGATTATATCGTTGAAAAGGGTACAGAATTTACATCTAGGAGTCCCACCACCAGATGGAACCCTCACCATCTGAATGATTAGTGTCAGACTGGAATCGGCTAAAATAGTAGTGTGACTCTGGAGAAGTAATTCAATTTGATTACAAAAGTCCTCAACAGAAAGCATGCCCGTAGGGGTTAGGGAAAAAACACTGGGGTTGAGAGATTCGGCATGTAATTCTAGCTGCACTAGATCCATAGGATTCAAAGTGCTCGTAAAACTGTCTAATATTTGCTGAAGGGTCTTGTGTATATGATTAAAAACTTCGGCGCATTAATCAAGTGTGTAGGCTTCAGAAAAATTGAAGTGGTGTCTAATCTCGATATTGTTAAATTTGGGACGCTCCGTTATAGAGAAATTATTTAATCTAGAGGTGGAGGGTTGCGGGGAACTTGCTGGTGGCTCCGGAGATGATGGATTCACCATATGCGAGGTAGATGGCTGTGGAGAGTTTACTGACGGCTCTGGAGATGAAGGATTCTCCGTATGTGAGGTAGTTGGCTGTGGAGAGTTGGTTTCGAGACTCAAGTTTACCACGGACGAATTAGTCACTCCTGATCCTGTCTGAGGATGTGGGGAGGAATTATCTGACTCTTTTAAGTCATCAACAGGTGAGTGCTGAAGACTGACCTTACTGGGCCCTGAGGTACCTGAGGTAGAAGGGTGTCTTACAGGGTCGGTCAATGTAGTCGAGTCGTCGTCCAGTAACTGTTGAAGTGGGGATCTACTTGTCCCTGAGGGACTTGAGGTAGATGGTTGTATTACAGGGTCGGTCAAAAAAGTCGAGTTGTTGACCGGCAAGTGCTGAAGTGGGGGTCTACTTGTCCCTGAGGTACCTGATGTACATGAGGACCCTGATATCCCTGAGGTAGAAGGTTGTGGGGATTTTACATTCGTGTCTAGGGCAATTGGTTGTTGTGAAGGGCCTGAAGATGTTCTGGCCTCAGAAAAGGTATTCTTCAAAAGCTCCAGCAGAGCGTTAACTACTGCTATTTCATCAGAATTTAGAACCTGGAGTGAATTATTAATGAGGTCAAAATTGTCAATCGGGTGTGTCACTGGGGTTGGTGATTGAACAATTTCAGGTGATCGCGGAGCGGTGGGGATTTTAGGAGGCTTTATAGAATATTCGAGGATATCAGACATCTGTTTTAATAGTCTCAGGTTTTCACTGGAAGGTCTTTTCCTACCTTTGCGCCCTCCAGGATCTTCACGTTCACTGTCTGTATCACTGCTGCTGCTGCCACTGCCGCTGTCGTTGCCGCTGCCACTAGACCTGTTTTCAGACATGACCTAAATTTAAGCAAAGATTACAGTTATGATCACGGAAAATAATAATAATTTGCAGTCAATGTTATTTTTAATGAAAAAAGTAATACAAAATCTATCCTTTAATTTCAGGGTAGAACCTTGGAAAAAGTATACAGATACATCAAATGTAAACTCATTTCAGGTACAGAATTGTACCCAGGAGACTCTAATTCTACAAATTGCTCCAGTACCCAGCGAAAAATGTCACCCAACTGCTGCAGTCTTTCACGATGTCTCCGATCGTGGTCAGGCCAAAGGGAATATCGGGGTGAATAACGATTTCTACACCGAGATCCTCGCTCAGAGTGAAGTGTTGCCGGCAAAGGGGACCGCCCGGGAGCTGAACGCCGGCTAGAATTAGAAGGCGTTGCCGATTGCGGAGGAGAATGTTGAATGCTGCTCTCAGAGGGTGTAGGAGAATGCTGGCCACTGCTCTCAGAGGGCGCCGGAGATTGCCGACCGCTGCTCTCAGAGGGCGCCGGAGATTGCCGACCGCTGCTCTCAGAGGGCGCTGGAGAATGCTGAATGCTGCTTTCAGAGGGGGGTGGTGTTTGTGGAGTCTGCCCAGTGGTACAGTGCTAGATTTTCTGAACCGTCAAGCAATTGCGTTAAAACACCACGGGAAGTGGACCTTGAAAATAAAAGTATACCCTTCTCAATTAAAGGCCTCTTTTCACAAAATCTGGAGATATGTATGTTCCCCTAAGTTTCTTCAATAAACTGAAAATGACACTTACTGTGATTGTACAAATCAGGGTATTCCCTTTGAGAAACAGTTTCATGTTGTACAGGATTTTCGTCTACAAAACAAAATGCATACGCTCTTTAAAATAACATTTCCCCATTCATTTTAACTGGGCACCCGTGTAATGTCCGTTGTCCGGCCCAAGGCTGACATCTAAAAATTATTACATCGAAAAGTCCAGAATTTTTTAAATAGAATCCATTGTAAGATGTAGATTTCTTTAAACAGCTGCATGCCTTTCCGTAAGATCGTTTTCACCCTTCCCACCCTTTGCTCTGACATGGGGTTAAAGGTCATAAACCGGCCTAAGCTGGGTCCCACCCGTTGCCTCTGAGATATGAATCAACACTGACCCACATCCTCACCTTAGATTCAGGCGGCCGGAGGTGGTGGGGCGCTGTGCTTTGGAAAGAGCGGTTTTTCCAAAGAGTATTTTAATTCACTTTTTTCTAGCACCAGATATCCGATCTGATTAAGGCAATTTAACTTTTAGAAAAACTAAACACATTTCTTCTTTATGGGAGGTTTAAAATGGGAGTTATTGGATAGAACCGGGATTGTTTTAGATATACTTTTTATACAGATTATAAATTATACATACAAATTATACAGCATAAGATAGATATTTTTAGACATCTCAAACATGATTTAAAAGGGAGCTGTTGCATATATATATATAGAGAGACATATCTAGAGATATATAACATGAAAGAAGCTATTGAAATGATTGCAAACTCCTGGGCGCAAGTTAAATAAAGCACTATAGTAACAAATACAGAACCATCTTTACAACCAAATATTTTTTAGGTCCCTGGGAGTACTCTGTAAAGGAATTTTACCTGTATATATATATATATATATATATAGAGAGAGAGAGAGAGAGAGAGAGAGAGAGCGAGAGATAGATAGATATAGTCACGCACATGCCCATGGGAGGCAGTCATGGTGCTGACTGAGAGGGTGACAATATGTAGTAACATCTCTTCTCCCGCCACTACAGATCACAGGAAGGAAAGACCACTTAAAACCAAACCAGGTTTCACTTCCACCTCCAGGCTACAGCCTCCAACTGACCTCTCTTCCACCTAATCCTCTTGAACCCTTCTTTTTCCGTCCCCTACATATAAAGCCAACCACTTGCCTCATTCAGGCAGTCACATCTTGGACTCAATCTTGAGAGACTACTACTCCAGGAGTAACATTTCCATTGTTGCTCACTGCTACGTGTTGTTGTGACAATGACTTAAAGAAAAGACCAGCGTAACATATCAATGGTGAAACATGGAAATATACAACAGAATCATGTGTGCTCAACTTCGGTAATGACTAAAGTCTAACAATGCCTGTTATGTCTAAACCACCATACCCCGTGATCCTAGGTCGAGACTTGTCTGAAAGTAAAAGCGGCCACATGATTGCTACTCCACAAATTTGCACCCTGATGTTCATTGCAGTAGATTCCCAGGAGGGACCAAGCTCCTCTTGTCCCCCTTCCCTTGATTGATGTCCCCATTGAACATAATGGAGTAGGCCTGGTAGGACCCCTTGAACCCTCTGCAAGAGGACACAAGTATATCTTGGTCCTCATGGATGATGCTACCCAGTTTCGGAGGCTGTTCCCCTGCACTCAGCTAATTCAAAAACTATCGCGCAGGAATTAGTATGGGTCTTTGCACGAGTGGCATCCCAAAGGAAATCCAAAATGTCCAAGGGATGCCTTTTATTTTGGAAACGTTCAAGGAGGTGGCCAAATTACTCGAAATAAAGCATCTAAAGATGCTGTGTAAGGTGAGAAGCGAGAATGAGAGGAACTGAGACCAGTTACTCCACCTCATTCTATTTGCCTACTGGGAACTCCACCAGGCCTCCATGGGCTTCTCCCTGTCTGAACTATTGTATGGATGACAACCTCGGGGATTATTGGACATCCTAAAAGGTGGCTAGGAGAAAGAGTCCCTCCTGTCTATCATTATCCTTGAATATATCTTGCAATTGTGCGATAGACTGTAAAAGATACAACCAATACTAAAAGAGTACATGGAAAAGGCTCAAGCAACACAGGCCCTTTATTACGACCATGGCAAAGTCCTTCAGGAGTTGCACCCAGGAGACTGAGTCATGGTCCTCGTACCCACTTCCCACTCTAAATTACTGCTCCGCTGGCAAGGTCCTTGCGATGTTAAGGAGAGGAAGGGCCTTGTCAACTATCTGGTTAAACAACCGAATTGTCGGCCGAACAAACGGATATATCATGTAAACTTGCTGAAACCATGGAAGGACAGAGAAACAGATACCTACTCCGGCAAGCACCATTCCATCTTCGCTCAGAAATTTAACCTTATCTTCAGCCCGATTTGGCACCCTCTCAACAATGGGAGCACAAGGCAGCTATCTGGTCTATCCTGGAAGTGGTTAGCGAAATACCAGGACAGACCTCTCTGGTTGAGCATGACCTTGTGACTCAACCTGGGATCATTGTCAGGAAGAGCCCCTACCGGCTTCCTGAGGCAAAATGTACAGAAGTGGAGCATGAGATCAAGAGAATGCTGGACTTGGAGGTAATCAAAAAAAGCCTCCGTATTTAGGTCCAGCCACATTGTCTTGCTTCCTAAACTGGACAGAAGTTGGCGCTTCTGCAATGACTTCTGCCAGCTTAATCAAGTCACCTAATTTGATGCCTACCTGATGCCACGAGTAGACAACCTCCTTGAGTGGCTTGGCCAAGCTCAATACCTAACCACACCGGACATTCCAGTGTCTGGTGGACAAAGTGCTATGGCCGTACAATGCCTACAGTGCTGCCTACTTGGACATGGTCATCTACTCTTGGACGTGGTCATCTATTCCTGCACGTGGGAGGAACACAGCATGTCAAAGCAGTGCTCCAAACACTAGCGGTAGCTGGCCTATGGATCAACCTGAAAAAATGCTTCAATATGCTAATGGAGGCCAAGTATTTGGGCTACCTGGTGGGCCGAGGCACCATCAGACCATAGTATGCAATGTGAGATTTTTGAGACCCCAAGGACCAACAAACTGCACTGTGGACCAACCCTAGGCGTATCTCCTGTGCACATATCCAGACCAACGCAATCTCGACTCTCTGACTTTGTCTCCAAAATGGCAAACCTGAGCTGACCCTCTAATATACTCATTCCTAATCCTATCCATCCTCATCACACCCAATGCAACTCTTAGCATTTTTAACTCTGCCACCTCCAGCTCTGTCTCCCGTTTTTAGGTCAATGTGACCATTTCCAACCCATATAACATTAAGTAGCTGGTTCACTACCATCCTGTAGACCTTCCCTTTCACTCTTGCTGATACCCGTCTGTCACAAAATTACTCCTGACACTCTTTTCCACCTATACAACCCTGCCTGCACTCTTCACCTCTCTTCCACAATCCCCATTACTCTGTGCTGTTGAATCTGAAGTATTTAAACTCAGCCACCTTTGCCAACTACTCTACTCTCTGCATCCTCACCATTCCACCGACCTCCCTCTCATTTACACACATGTATTCTGTATTGTTCCTACTGACCTTCATTCCGATTCTCTCTAGAGCATATTTCCACCTCTCCAAGGTCTCCTCAACCTGCTCCCTACTCTCATTACAGATCAAAATGTCATCAGCAAATATCATAGTCCACGGGACTCCTGACTAATCTCGTCTGTCAACCTGTCCATCACCACTGCAAATAAGAAAGGGCTCAGAGCCAATCCCTGATATAATCCCACCTCCATGTTGAATGCATCTGTCACGCCTACAGTAGACCTCACCACTGTCACAGTTCCCTCGTACATATCCTGTACAACTCTTATATACTTCTCCATCACTCCTCATACAATACCACAACTCCTCTCGAGGCACCCTGTCATATGCTTTCTTCAGGGATTTTGTTTTCCCTGCTTATCTTTTCTGACTGTTTCTTCACTAGTATTGCACTAGGTTGGTCTCTCTCTCTCATTCCTCCTATGGCACGAAGCAGAAGCAGACAATGGCCGACAGTGGGGTAAATCGTGTTGCAATCGTAGTTGAAGTACTCCAGGCACTCAACGAACAGATTCAGAAACTGCTGTCCCAACGGAGATACCTTAGAGTTCTGAAGGCCCGGCTGCTGGATAAACCGTCCTCGCCATCTGTAACCGGCAAAACATCAACCCCGCGTTGTGCCGACCTCACCCCCGCTGATGACCTCGGTGGATTTCAGCTATGCAGGCGGGGGTTCAAGGCCAGAGCACCTCCATCGGCACTAATAAAAATAATTTAGTTCCTATTCCAAATATCAATAACACATATAATACTCATCTCTGCCCATCCGAAACATTAAATATGGCACTATTAAATGTTAGAGCTTTAACTAACAAAACGTTTTTTATCAACAATCTTATTAGTGAAAAAAAATTAATTTTTATTGCACTAAGTGAAACATGGCTTAACTCAGACGGCGCGGTTGTTTTAATCGAATCTGCGCCTCCGGATTGCAGTTTTACTCGTGCAGACCGCCAGGGAAAAAGGGGGGCGGCTTGGCAAACATTTACTCAAGCCGGTTAAAATGTAAAGATGTCAGTTTTGGTAAGTTCAAGTCCTTTGAGTATCTCACCGTTGTTATCCATGGAGATTCTCAAGTTCTAGTATTATCCGTGTATAGACCTCCAAAATTCAACGCGTCTTTTTTTGAGGAATTCTCTGACTTAATGTCAATTTTAATTACTAACTATGACACACTCCTAATAGTTGGCGACTTTAATTTTCATATAGATAATCAGTGTGATCTAAAAGTAAAAGAATTTATGAACCTCCTGGATTCTTTTGATTTGAGACAACTCATAAATCAGCCTACACATAAAGCAGGTCATACGTTAGACTTAGTGATTACTAAAGAACTGAAAGTTGATATAAAACAGATCATTGATATTGGTCTATCAGACCATTTCTACTTTTAATATAGAAATAATGATAAAAAACACTCATGAGAAGCATATTGTTAAAAAACGCTTCTTTGACTCAGCAGCAGCTTTAAAACTTACAAACATTCTAAGCAATCAGTCCGTTTATAGTGCCAACTATAATAGTGAGGATAATGTAAATAGTAAGGTGGAAAGATTTAATACTAAAGTGAGAGCTGCTGTTGACATAGTTGCACCTGAAAAGACAGTGAAAAAATCTTCTAGCATTGTTATACCATGGAAGACCCAAAGAGTGTCTGATTTAAAGAGAACATGCGCAGAGCTGAGCGTAAATGGAGGAAGACTAAACTTACTATCCACTATGAAATATTAAAAGTCAAAATAACAGAATACAATAACACTGTCCGTCTTGAGAGACGCTGCTATTTCTCAAGATTATAAATAACAATGCTAGTAATCCCAGAGTCTTATTTTCTACAATTGATTGCCTACTAAACCCAGGTAACTCAAAGGAATGCCTCCTAAGTACTTCCAGTAAAACCTGTGAGGCTATCGCTGTATTTTCAATCAAAAAATTAATGATATTAGAAATAACATAGTATATCCCTCCAACACTAAGGATCCTCCTAAACCCCAGCATCCTGTTATAAACAAATTAAACTCTTTCACTAGGATAGATTTACCTGATTTACAAAAAATAATATCTCAATTAAAACCCTCCACCTGTGTCCTTGACCCAATACCAACAAATTTTTTCAAAGAAGTATCAGGCGTGCTAATTGATAATGTTCTTGACATAGTAAATTCGTCATTAGATACGGGGGTCTTCCCAGACTGTCTTAAGACTGCTGTAGTTAAACCCCTACTTAAGAAACATAATCTTGACCCCTCAGCTCTTGAAAATTTTAGACCCATCTCTAACCTGCCTTTCTTAAGTAAAGTTCTGGAGAAGGCAGTCATTATGCAGTTAAATGACCACCTAAATAAACATGCTATTCTTGATAAATTTCAGTCAGGTTTTAGAACAAATCACAGCACAGAAACTGCACTCGTTAAAGTAGTAAATGATTTGTGAGTGAATGCAGACAGAGGCTATTTATCTGTTCTCATCCTCTTAGATCTGAGTGCTGCATTTGACACCATTGATCACAATATTCTTAGAAATCACCTTAGTCAATGGGTGGGCCTCTCTGGCAGTGTCTTAAATTGGTTTGAATCCTACCTGACAGGGAGAAAATTTTTGTTAGTTGTGGGAATTACAACTCGAAGACACATGATATCCATATGGTGTTCCACAAGGCTCTATCCTGGGTCCGCTGTTATTCTCAATCTACATGCTTCCGTTAGGTCAGATTATCTCAGGGCACAACGTGAGCTACCACAGCTATGCTGATGACACACAGCTGTACTTATCAATAGCACCTGATGACCCGATTCTCTTGATTCACTAACACAATGTCTGACTAGTATCTCAGAATGGATGAATAGTAACTTTCTCAAGTTAAATAAAATGAAAACTGAAATTTTAGTGATCAGCAATAATGGATACAATGAGGCTATTAGAAATAAACTGGATACATTAGGATTAAAAGTCAAGATGGAGGTAAAAAGCTTAGGGGTAATTGTTGACTGTAATCTGAATTTTAATCAGATCACTAGGACAGCATTTTTTACCTAAGAAACATAAGCTAAAGTTAGACCTCTTATATCACTGAAAGATGCTGAGAAATTAGTTCACGCGTTTGTTTTCAGTCGACTAGATTACTGTAACGCACTCCTCTCAGGACTACCCAAAAAGATATAAATCGTTTGCAACTAGTGCAGAATGCAGCTGCTAGAATCCTAACTAGGAAAAGAAAATCCAAACACATTTCTCCAATTTTAATGTCACTACACTGGTTACCTGTGTCATTCAGGATTGACTTTAAAATTCTGCTTATGGTTTATAAAGCCTTAAATAATCTCGCCCATCTTATATATCGGAATGTCTGACACCTTATATTCCAAATCGTAACCTCAGATCCTCAAATGAGTGTCTCCTTAGAATTCCAAGAACAAAACTTAAAAGAAGTGGTGAGGCGGCCTTCTGCTGTTATGCACCTAAAATCTGGAATAGCCTGCCAATAGGAATTCGCCAGGCTGATACAGTAGAGCACTTTAAAACACTGCTGAAAACACATTACTTTAACATGGCCTTTCTATAACTTCAATTTAACTTAATTTAACTTAATCCTGATACTCTATATGTTCAATTCATCATAATAACTATTCATGGTGGCTCTAAAATCCATACTGACCCTACTCTCTTTTCGGTTTCTTTTTCCGGTTTCTTTATGGTGGTGGCCTGCGCCACCTCCACCTACTCAAAGCATCATGATGCTCCAACAATGATGGATGGATTAAAAGGCAGAAGTCTACGTGACCATCATCATCAAGTTCTTCCGTGAGAACCCTAAATCCAAAGAGGACTGTTTCATTTATGTTAGGTAGAATGCCCAGAGGGGACTGGGCAATCTAATGGTCTGGAATCCCAACAGATTTTATTTTTTTCTCCAGCCGTCTGGAGTTTTTTTTGTTTTTCTGTCCCCTGGCCATTGGACCTTACTCTTGTTCTATGTTAATTAATGTTGACTTATTTTATTTTCTTATTGTGTGTTTTATTTTTCTGTTCTTTATTATGTAAAGCACTTTGAGCTACTGTTTGTATGAAAATGTGCTATATAAATAAATGTTGTTGTTGTTGTTCAGGTCCACAATGATGCAATGCAGCTCCTTCTAGCCTCCTCTATGCTTCTCCATCAACACCCTCTGAGCAAACATCACATCTGCAGTGCTCTTTCCTGGTATGAAACCATACTGCTGCTCGCTAATCATCATCTCCCCTCTTAGCCTAGCTTCCACTACTCTTTCCCATAACTTCATGCTGTGGCTCATCAGTTTTATCCCCCTGTACTTACTACAACTCTGCAGATTCCCCTTATTCGATCCATACCAGTACACTTCTTCTCTATGCCTCAGGCATCCTATCACTTTCCAAGATGCTATTAAACAATCTGGTTTTAAACTCCACTGCCATCTCTCCTAAACACCTCCATGCTTCCACAGGTATGTCATCTGGACCAACGGCCTTTCCATTCTTCAGTTTCTTCATAGCTCTCCTTACTTCCTCCTTGCTAATCCATTGCACTTCCTGATTCACAATCACCACATTATCCAACCTTCTCGCTATTTCATTCTTTTCATTCATCAGCTTCTCAAAGTACTCTTTCCATCTGCTCAAAACACCCTCCTCGATTGTGAGTACATTTTCATCTTTATTCTTTATCATCCTCTGTCTAGCCAATAGATACAGCTCCCCCTTAGTGTCCAACCTCTCATACAACTCATAATTTGCCTTTTTTTTTAGCCTTCGCCACATCTCTTCGCCTTACACCTTATCTCCTTGTACTCTTGTCTACTTTCTGCATCTCTCAAACTTCTTTGCTCCTGTACTTCCCCATTCAACCACCAGGATTTTTTTCCTCTTTCCTCTGCCCACATGTCACATCAAGCACCTTTCTTGCTGTCACCCTTAATATTTCTGCTGTAGTTGTCCAGCTGTCTGGTAGCCATTCACTGCCACCTAGTGCATGTCTTACCTTCTCCCTGAACTCAACCTTGCAGTCTTCCTTTTCCAATTTCCACCATTTGATCCTAGGCTCTGCCCTCACTCTCCTCCTCTTCTTGATCTCCAACATCATCTTACAAACCACCATCCTATGTTTCCTAACTAAATTTTCCCATGCTACCACTTTGCAGTATTCAATCTCTTTCAGGGACATGCAGAAAAAAGACAAAAGAAAAAAAAACAAGTATGCAACAGTCACTAGAGAGTCCTGAAAATTTGACTTGATTAATTGTGTGTCATATATTATGCATTTTGTATCTAGTTATTCAATTATTACCCATAATTAAACAAAATCCCTTGAAAACCCACAAAAAGTTTTTTGTATTGTTAAAATGTCTGATCCAAGCTTAAAATCAACTGTCTAAATAAAAAAAAATCAGTACATGCCTAGCTTCAATAGCTGATGTTGCCTCCTTTGGCAGAAAACAGTCTTGTTTGTATTTCTTGTATCTGTCTATCAAATTCCTTTTTTAACTAGAAGAGTTTTGTTGCTCCTTCCTTAGAGAATATCTTAAACTGTATGATGTTTAAAGGTCATCTAATTTGTACTGTCTACTTCAAGACCACCCAAAACCACAGAATTTTCTGTTGGGTTAAATTATTTGTTTTGACTTTGCCATTCCATAACCTCTGCCATTTTTTTTTTTTTTTTTTGAGCCATTGTTTTGTAGATGTGCTGTCTTCTTATAGTTCACTTTTAGCTTTTTGACAATTGAGAAAGAAAAAAACATTAACTGTAATGATTATAAGTAGTTACCTTACAAATACAGAGGACTGTATTTTGTATTAATCCTGCTGTAGAGAGCTATATAATTTTTACTTCTATATGATTTGTTTTTCATTTATGTAGAAAAAGAATTAAGCTTGTGCACAGAATTATGTGATTAACTTACATTTTTTTATGAGAAAATGCTGACCTCTTGATACTAACAGAACACCCTGTGATATTCTAAATCAATGTGATCGTTTTCTGAATTCTTGCTTAAAAATATAAGAAAAGATGTCACTTATAAATAAGTAAATAAGGATTATTAATCTAACCAAACAAATGTAATCTAATGAAGAAATGAAATCTATAAGAATGTAATCTCTTTATAACTGATGTAATGAACTATAAGAAACTGCTTAAATTGGTCTTGTGTGTGTATACTGAGAAGGGCCTGATAACTCTTTATTTTGGTATACTCCTGTATGTAATAAATCAGGATGTAACCGTAACTTACAGCAATCTAGGTATGACCTCAAAATGAACTGCCATGTTTTTTTCTCTTTGTCTAGTGAATAAGCTAGGTAATAAAAGGGAGGATTTATTTCTTTTAATCAGTCTGCCTGATCCCTAAACAGTTGCACTGAGCTGGGTGGGGGCATTAGTCTCTCAGACTCTTTAACTCACCAAGAATAAAGAAATTGCTTTTATTTTAAATTGTTTTTTTTCCCGTTGTTTTCGACTTCAGCGTCCACAGTTTTTGGTGGCCCGTATGGGGACAGAGACAGCAAAGCGACTCCTTGAGCGGAATCATCCAGAGGACCAGCAAAAGGATCGATTCCGGCTGGATCAGGAAGGCCAGCTCCAGAAAAAATTAGGACTGGCCTGCCTCTGCCGACTCCCGCGTGAGGAGCCCTTGACCTCCTCTAATTTTACTTGAAAGTCGAGTGAACTGGGAACTTCCAGATGGGAGGAAAATTCTTGGTGAGTACCTGGGGTCTTTTTGACTGGGAAAGATAGTCTTGGCTGATTAAGGCACCTCCAGATGGAAATAGAGGTGCCAGAATAGTTAGTGAGTATGCCCCTGGGAATTGAAACAAATATTAAAGAAAGAAGTGGTGGGAAGAACAGAAAGTAGAAAAGGAGCACTTTTGACCTAGGCGCCGAATAAGTGAGGTGTTGAGAATGCTTAGTTAGTGCGCTCCCTGAACGGAGTCTTCTACTGGCTTGGAAAAATAAATAAAATAAAATAAGGCGGAGAGTAAAATAGGCGGGGAAAAAAGGCGGGGAGGGCAAGACTCTTTTGCCTGTACGATCTGGTCATATTCCTGCTCCAACAGATTGATCTTCTGTGGACACCAGCTGTTAGACAACTGAAGAAGGGGGTCGGCATTAAAAAGTCAAAGCCCCAGACCCAGTGGTCAACAAGACTGTTAGTCCACTAAAGCCACGAAGCAGCAGATAGTGACCCGGGAAACGGAAAAGACCAGGGGCAGAAAACCACAGGGGCTGTAAACAGTAAACTGGTCAAGATCCCTTTAGGAAATCAAAAGTCTCTATTGGGAGGATTATTTTTGGAAAATGTACCAAAAGAAAAAAAAAAGACGACTCTCCAAGACGCTACATAGAACAGAAAACAGGTGGCCAGTAGAAGGCTCTGGTGTTATGAGTGAAATACATGAAGTTAGGAGAATTGCATATAGAAATGCACAAGGGTGCTGTAGTTGAGGGCCATATAAAATGGAAATGTTTGATAGATGGGAATTCATAATTAAAGATAGAGCCTTGAAAGTGATGCAGAAGTGCAATGAGGCTGCTTAGCCAAATGAAACTTATAGCAGAAAAAGAAAAGTTGTTTTGATAATGCAAGAACCATCCCAAAAGTCCGGACAAAGGAAGGAAGAATAAGTAAATAAAAATAATATAAATAAAAAGAAGAACAGATTATACCTTGATTTAGTGACAGAATGCGTTTATCCTCACTTTGAGGACAGTAGTCCATCACCACCCCTTGGGGCAGCTGGAGGAATTAATGAGAGAGGAAGAAGATGGTCCCGATGATTTCTAAAATAAACAGTTTTAGCCAGAGAGAGATGAAGAAGAGGGAGAGGGTAGAGATCACCACCGACCTCAGTTACAATCAGTGCAAGCAAGTACTGCGGCACAAAGACACAGCCCGGGGGAAAGAGATGCCTAATAAGCCCCAATTCTGACCCCTCAGGATCAAACATGAATATGAAAGGAAGGAATTTCAAGCACCATTAATACAAGTGCCCATTCCACAATATAATGTACAACAGCCTGACTCAGATTAAAACCGTCCCACCTTCATGAGGTGCAAATAAACTGGGACCTGCAAGAATTAAAAGAGATGGTGCAGGAATTGCTGAACCAGTTTGTGACGGCGAAGAAACAGTTAGATGACATGTATAAGCCAAATGCTACAGAATGGATTCAGGTCCTTCGAAGGAAGGTCCAGGCTAAAATGACGTGAGAGGGCAATGGACTGAGACTTTGGGACAACAGGGGGTTGATAGTGGCCAGTTCAGTAGACAGTTACAAGCACAAATAAATGCAAAATATATCAGCCCTCTAATGCCCAGTGAACTTGTTTAGACAGACTTGATGGCCCGCCTGTGCCTTTGCATCTCAGTTACGAGAAAGGGAGTGAAGGTCACATCAGAACAACACACCACCCTTGCACTGACCACCACAATTACATGCTCTTATGCTGCCTTGATTGTTCATGTTTTTTCTCAAAATAGTAAAAAATCTCTGCCGTCGTGGGTTCCTCTTGGATTGCAGTATTCAAAATCTTTTTACTGTATTGCATGATTGTTTGGACTGTATTATGGTGCTGCTGTCAGAAAAAGAGACTATTTGCATAACAAATTGTTATATCTCAGCAGAATTGGCTGAAGCAGTATCTCTTTTTTGTCACAACTGCTTTTTTTCTACAGTGATTCAATCCCACATATCCCCATTGCTAAATCCGCTTGCTTTCAGTGGCATAATGTGAGACAATGGGTATTAGAATGTCAGGAAAGGGAGGATTGGGAGTATGTGGGACCTAATATTTGGTCCACCCCAGATAGATCTGTTAAGGAAATTGCAGGGGGACAATTTGTACCTGTAATACGATCGCTCTGTCATTCATCTTCCACCTCTCCACCTACACCCATGCTGTTTACCCTTCAAATCTTTTAGTTAGATTCACTCCACTCATCTCTCTGGGTACAAGGGAACTAATATTTTGTCTGAATAGCTCATGTTGAACCCTTGGTCATTTTCCCAAAGTCATCCTTCCGTTTACCTTGTGCACAATATCTTTTTTCACTTGAGGCTGAGGCCGGTATTACCATTGTTCGTGCTATTATTCAGACCCAATACTCTCCTATTCTTCCAGTTAGAAAGCAGATGACTCATGACGGTTCGTTCCGGACCTCCGTGGAGTCAATGCTGCTCTACGCCCTAGGACTTCTATAGTCCCGAATCCTTCCACTATTCTCTCTGCAGTCCTGTCCACTGCTATGTGGTTTTCTGTTACTAATCTCACGAATGCTTTCTTTTCAATTGCTGTTCACCCTGACTCCCAGTTCTGGTTCGCATTCACTTTTAAAGGGAAGTGTTGGACCTGAACTGTGAGGCCGCAGGGATATACAGAGGCTCTGTGTACGTGCATGCGTGTGAGTGTGTGTGCATGTCTGTGTGCATATGGACAAGAATTAGAAAAGATAAAAATTGAAAGGTTATTGGCCAAAGGGGGGTAGTGTCCTGGTGCGATATGTAGCTGAGTTGCTTTTATGCTCTGAGGCTCAGGAATAATGCCAAGAAGACACAAAGGCTTTGTTGGTCTTCCTAGCAGAAAATCGGGCACAAAGTGTTCTGGAAAAAGTTGCAACTGGTTGAAAGAAAAGTGAAATACCTGAGTCATGATTTGACTGCAGGGGAATGTGCACTGTTTAATGATAGGATCGAGGCTATTAAAATTTTACCTCATCCTACTACAAGGCAGCAGGTTATGTCCGTTCTTGGAATGTTAGGAAATTGCCAGCAATGGGTTAAAAAAACATTTTGCTGAAAAAGCACAGCCACTCCAAGATTTAGTGACCTCTTCTAATTTGGCTTTGACTGATAAAATTTAATTGACAGAGCAGGCTGAGAAGGTTTTAACTGATATAAAATAAATTTTGATTTCTGCGACTGCGTTAAGATTTCCGGACTAGTCTCATCCTTTCACACTGTTCGTGGACGAGAAACGGGGGGTGTATTCAATTCAACAACAAGGAAATAGACAAGGACCGGTTGCATACTACAGGAATCCCTCGCTATATCGCGCTTCGACTTTCGCGGCTTCACTCTATCGCGGATTTTATATGAAAGCATAACTAAATATATAACGCGGATTTTTCGCTGCTTCGCGGGTTCTGTGGACAATGTGTCTTTTTACTTCCTGTACATGCTTCCTCAGTTGGTTTGACCAGTTGATTTCATACAAGGGACGCTATTGGCGGATGACTGAGAAGCTAACCAATCAGAGCAAGTTCCTGCCTGCTGAATGCAGTGTTAACCAGGAAGTCTCGCTCATTCAGCATCAACGTGTTTCTCTGTGTAAAGAGTTGTGCTCTTTTGTGTTTATCTTTGTGCATAGCCAAGCCCTTCATTATGGCTCCAAAACGATCTGCTACTGTTTCAGGGCCGTGCCCAAGCGCAAACGGAAGATGTTAACGATTGCCGAAAAGGTAAACGTTTTGGATTTGTTGAAGGATACGATTCTTTTTATTTAAAAAGTAGGAAAGGAATATAAGATCTACGGCCGCAGTTTCCTTTTAACCAGGGTGCAAAACGAGTTGTAAATGGATGTAATAAGGCAGTAGTCTGGATGGAATCTGCTTTTGGGATTTGGATTGAAGACTGCCAGAAGAAGAACAACGGCAGTGCTACACAATCGCCTGAAGTGGCTCCTTTACAAGGGCTGCAACACTCTCTTTTGTTGTGCAGTAAAACTAAACTCATTGTTATCGGACAAGTCATCGTGTCATTGTTGGTGAGTAACCATAATTAATTTTCTACTTACAGTACTTCGTACATGTACGTATATTTAGTGTCACTGTTTTCTTGCATTGTACGTATTTATTGCTGGTGGCCTGTCTATCGTAATGGCTGTAACATATGTGACATCGGAGACACTCGATATCTTTAAAATAATATTTAGGTTTTACTGTATATAAACAGTGTGTTTATATACATAATTTCAATGAATCTTACCTAATATCTAAGAGAATACAAAGGGATTATGCTGTATAACTCTGCAGGAAATGTTTATAAACAGTGTGGGAGAGTTTATAAGGGCTTAAAATATATAAAAATAACCATACAGACATATGGTTTCTACTTCGCAGGATTTTCACCTATTGTGGGGGGGGTCTGGAACGCAACCCCCGCGATCGAGGAGGAATTACTGTATTCTCCAAAAAATAAATTAATAAAATAAATAAATAAAACTGGATCCAGTGGCCGCTACAATCCCGGCCTGTTTGAAAAAAGTTGCTGCAATAACAGAGGCCATATTAGCAAGCTCAGATGTTGTTCTCATGAGTCTATTAACTGTTAAGGTACCACATGCTGTACATTTCATCTTAGTACAGACAAGAACATCTCATTTGACAGGTGCGCTTGCGGTAGTGAAGTGTCAAGCTCACAAGGGGAAAACAAATCCAGTGAGTGAGGGAAATGCGCAAGCAGACATGTGGGCAAAGAAAGCCACCCAGGATCTACTTCACCACTAACCTCTTTATTTCTATAACAGAAGGAGGAACAAGAGTCACCCGAGGATGAAGTTTTATCTCTACAAATTGAAGCCACGAGAAAGGAGATAAAGACTTGGCAGAAAGAGGGATCACAAAAAGATCAGAAAGGAAATTGGATCCATCCATTAACTAAACATCCTTTTTTTCCCAAAAGCTTCTTTCTAGGTATTGAAAAGGCTGCACAAGGTTTGGCCCACGCTTCCAGAACATGCAATGATGGCAAAGGTGCAACAATCCTGTCACACTCGAGGTTTTTCTAACTTTGCTGATCAATTCTGTAAGAGGTGTCCACTATGCCAAAGATTTAATGTAGGGAAAGGCTTGCAGGTAAGTCCAGCTGTAACACTAAATGCCGGAGGACCCTTTGAACATGTGCAGATAGATTTTTTAACTAACCACGTTTGATGGGTATAAATATTGCTTAGTAATCATCTACATTTTCTCATGCTGGGAGGAGGCTTTCCCATGCTGGCACGCAGAGTCAAGTCAGTGGCCAAAGCGCTAGTTAAAAAAAAAAGAAAAATTGCAAGTAAATACTCTCTTACAAGAGTTGTTTCAGTGGCTGTAGATTGATGCCCGCTACTACTGCAAGTATCATCCACAGATTGGAGGGATGGTGGAGCATATATATTCCACCTTAACAATTTAAATTGGCAAACATCTTTGAACAAATAGACCTATCTTGCCCGGATGCATTGCCTTTGGCTCTGGCTGGTCAGTGGGGAAGGACTCATCGCCTAATAAGACTCTCACTATTGGAGATTCTTACTGGCCATCCCATGCTAATGTGTTTTCTGCTATTTAAAATTACTCTCCACATGGTCAACAATGATTTGGCATCTTTTCTTTCAGGTCTGCATAGTGCCTTACAGATAGAGTGCATGAACAAGTGAGGGAAACATCGTGAACTACCTCACTATTGCAAGGACAATACACTATCAAAATGTACTATGTACCCTGTCAAATGTCACTATTGAAAGATGCTCAACTCTGAATCCGGCCACGTTACTCCCCACTGAGGGAGAGGGAGAACCACATGACTGCCATGATGAGATAACAAAGGTCCTGAAAATCAGGCCGGACCTCCAGGAAACTCCACTAAAAACAGGAGAAGTACTTTATGTTGACGGCTGTTCCTTGCGATTAGATGACGGAACAATCTCCACCAGTTATGCAGTGGTCAAAGGAGACCACTTACTTGAAGCAAATTGAATCTCTTCTAGTTTAAGCACACAAGCAGCTGAGCTAATAGCTCTAATTGAGCTTGCCAGCTGTCTGAAGGGAAGGTAATAACCATTTACACAGATTCCAGGTACGCCTTTGGAGTCTGTCATGATCATGGGGCATTATGGAAATTAAGGAGACTCAAAACCAGTACTGGTAAGCCCAAATAACATCAGAAATTAGTGGAATCCCTTCTCGTAGCTATAACAAAACCATCAAAATTGGCAATAGTTAAATGCCAAGCCCATACTGGGAAACAAGACCCAGTCAGCAAAGGAAACAAACTGGATGATCACTTTGCTAAACAGGCTGCCTATAATAACAGACCAGTCTCTTTATTCCAACAGAAGGATGCCAAAGACCCTGATAATCAAATTGTTTCTTTACAGAGCGCCGCCACTGACCGAGAAAGGATAAAGTGGTCCCGAGAAGGATTCCTCTGATGGGGTCTGGACCCATAAGCAAACTAACAAACCTTTCCTCCCAAAGGCTTCTTTTCCAGGAATGGCTAAAATCGCACATGGCCTGGATCATGCAGGAAAAGACGCTATGACTCAGGATGTCGAGTGACATTGGGAAACCACAGGGTTCTCTGCATATGCTGAACATATGACAACATGCTGACAATTCTGCCGACAATGTGCCCTATGTCAAAGGTACAATATAGGCAAAGGAATTTAGGTAAGTCCTTCCATTTCCCCAAAACCAGTGGGTCCATTGAAGCATCTTCAAATGGACTTCATTAAACTAAAGCCGTCTAGAAGATATCGATACTGCCTTGTGATTGTCGATGTGTTCTCCCGGTGGGTTGAGGCTTTTCCTTCTAAGCATGCCGATGCAAAGGCAGTGGCTAAAGCTTTAATAAAAGAAATTATTCCAAGATGGGGAATACCACAGAAACTGCAGATCGATAACGGTACCCACTCTGTGAATTGTGTAATAAATGAGCTGACTACTTGGCTCCAGATAGATGTACATTATTACTGCAAATACCATCCCCAAAGTGGAGGTATTGTAGAAAGATGCAATAGCACCCTAAAATCAAATTTGACAAAAATCAGTGAGCAGACATACTTAACATGGTGTGGACTAAGCAATGGACACAGACAGGCAGACATGTTGCAAAACACCACAACATGTTTACTTTACAAACTATTTACAAAAGTCAGTGCACACAACCCACTTTACCCCCAAGTCCAGGCCTCACACACATTTTGCCTCTTCTTCAGGCCGCCTCCACTCTCCTTTTCTCCTGCTCCGGCCCCTTTTATTCACACCCGGATGTGCTCCAGGTGTTTCCCGGCAATCTCACGCCAACACGCCCCAGTGTGGCGGAAGTGCCGGCTGTATCCCCGGAAGCACTCCGGGTATCCCTGCTCCTTTTCCCCCCAGCACTTTCTGGTGTGGCGGAAGTGCTGAGGTCCAGGGCTCCAAAGGCATGGGGGTGCCCCCTGGCGTTGACCATGGGCCCCTACAGGGTTGAGCTTCCAAGCTCTGTACCCGTGGTCCCCATAGCAACCAGGGTAGCTGTCCCCACGTGGTCCGAGATGGGCACACGCCCTCTTCCAGTCCTCCAAGGCGTCCTGGCCGGGTCGTCGCCCCATCCATCTGCAACACTGGCCAGATGCTCTACCCCTGGCCTTGATGGGGTTGAGAAGAAGGACACAGTTGGGACTGTCGCCATTTGAAATTTTAACTGGATGCCCCATGGCCGTTGGCATGGTTATCAGAAATGTCACTCTGCATACTGTGGACAATGATCTTCTCTCCAGTCTTACAGGTCTCCAAGCCTCCCTGAAGGAAGTCCATGAACAGGTTAGGACCGATCCCCCACCGACGGAGTTCCAGATCCTCCTTGGAACCTGGATACTAGTCAGAGACACCTGAAGGAAACATTGGCATCAACCTCGCTGAATGGGACCATTCCAGGTGCTGCTATCTGCACCCCACATGCCATGAATGTTGAAGGACTCTTTTCTTCAATGCACGTCTCTCATTGTAAAAAGTGGACTGATTCATTAAGCTGTTGTTATTTTTTGGACTTTCTGTGTTGGGACTCTGTCAAGGGATTATTCCTTTTTTCTAAGAGGATAATCTGTGATATAAGTGGTTACACAAGAACAGATTCTTGTTATGCATGTGCCACTGCTAAACCCTATCTCCTAGTTGTATCCCTTCCCAATAATCTTTTTTAATTGTGATATTTTTAGGAAGCACATAACTTTCCTGGTTGCCCTTTTAAGTGTATCTTAATGTCAGGAAGTACACGCTAGAAATGCTCCTAACTGAAAAGTGAAGATTGTGTGTGTTGTGTTCAGCAACAGTTGCAGTACCTATTCCTAACAACACTGCCCCGGACGGTTCTATTACCCGTGCTTTAGCTGGTCTCACCTCCCTATCTATTGAATTAGCAGAAAACTCAGGAACACATGACTCTTTCAATGATCTCTTCCAATGATTGGTTCGGTTCTTCAGCTGGTTGGATTAAAACTATTTTCATAACTGTCCTTATTTCTCTGGCAGTTTTCATGCTCTATGGTTGCTGTCTTATCCTGTGCATCCGAGCCCTTCTACAAAGGTTTATTAACGCCTCCATTACTAAGGTTTATCTCCTCAGCACTGACCCTGACTCCCAGTACACACCTTTTCTTCCATCCCCCGACCCCTTTCCCAAACTCTTTCCTAACTATGATGATGCAGAAGTCTGATTATTTAATGTGCACATTTTATGTGCAAAGGGGGGAAGTGAGAAAGAAAAAACATTATTAACGGTAATGATTATAAGTAGTTACCTTACAAATATTGAGGAATGTATTTTGTATTAATCCTGCTGCAGAGAGCTATATAATTTTTACTTCTATATGATTTCTTTTTCATTTATGTAGAAAAAGAATTAAGCTTGTGCACAGAATTATGTGAATAACTTACATTCTTTTATGAGATAATGCTGACCTCTTGATACTAACAAACAGAACACCCTGTAATATTCTAAATCAATGTGATTGTTTTCTGAATTCTTGCTTAAAAATATAACAAAACATGTCACTTATGAATTAATAAATAAGGATTATTAATCTAATCAAACAAATATAATCTAATGAAGATATTAAAGCTATAAGAATGTAATCTCTTTGTAACTAATGTAATGAACCATAAAAAACTGCTTAATTTGTTAATTTGCTTAATTTAATCTAAATTATTACAAGTATACTAGAGCACAACAAAATATTGGGGGGAGGTGCCTCCTTGTATTGCAGACGTTTAGACCAATGAACGAGGGGGATAGGCGGGTCTTCAATACAAAAGCACAAAATTATGTATTTTACACATCCTGAGCATTCCACTAGATAACAGGCATATGTATTATTTAATACGCATAATGTAAGACTTTTTTCGCCATGGACACGGTTCACTTCAGTTGCGGTTGGACAGCACAGTTCGCCATTACATTTCATCATAAACATTTTTCTTTCATTATGCATGGAAATGTGAGATTAAAGGAACACTCCCAAAAATGACTTTTTTATATATGTTAGATACTCTATGTAGTTTGTAGTGATGGTTGAGAAAACAAGTACAGTAGAAGGGATGTACCTGACCACAATTTTGACTGCCTCAGAAAAGTGTCAGAATACTTATATGGATGAGAAATTTCAGAGTTTGATTTTTAATAAACTTGCAAACTTTTCTGAAAACATTTTCACTTTGTCATTATGGGTCATTGAGTGCAGATTGATGGGCAAAAATGGCAAATATATCAATTTAAAATTAAATCTGCAACACAAAGTGCTGAAATGCAAACTAGGTCACTGAATATTCTGTAGATATTTGTCATATAAAGTAAAATTAAACCAGTAAGAATTTTTGACAGACCAGACAGAGTCTTCAAAATGACATAATTAGAAGTTCATGTTTATTGTAAATGACTAAAAAAACAGTTTGTTAAAAAAGCCCTAGTAACTACTAGTCCATTCATAGTCATAAAGGAAGGCAGTAGCTTGTAGGTGCTTACTTAGTGAATCTGCTAATGAGGAGCTGACTCCTGTATTTCATTCAACTCCAGGAAAAAATCATGTTTTCTGACCTTTTTCAATCTGTGGCATAAACAATATTTAATAATTGACTAAAACATGTATAATTGTGGTATATTTTTAACTTCACTTTTACAATCATCTAATATATAAAGCAGAGTCGAAGTATGTGTGTATGTATGTTTGTTTGTCTGCCATACAAATCTGCACCGGGCGTCCAATCGCCACCAAGATGGGGATAGGCCTCCTTTGTGACCAGGAGGAGGTCATGGGGTATGTTTGGTTGGGAAAAATGTTCATGGTGAAGTGCAGGGCACCTTTTCACCGACACAACGTTCGGCACACATCCCAGGCAATCCCGTCTGGCATACCAAACAATTACAGCTGCTACTTCAAGAGCCTGTGAGTCATCTCAAGAAAGGGAAACCAGGCTGTCTGCCAATAGGAGCAGGGCTGCTGATGCAAGAGTGGATGAATCATCTCAAGAAAGGGAAACCTGGCTGTTACCAAATCACATACTGTATCTTTGGAGAGACACAGTGTTGGATGTACTCTATAGAATGGCAAAAGCGTGGACTCCCTAAAAATGGCTAAAACAGAAAATACGGCCCATTGATATTGACAATGTGATTAGTGCTGAGCTACCAAATCAAGAAGTGGATCCTATCCTATTTGAAATACTTCGTAAAAACATGATCCACGGCCCATGTGGAAAATTCAACAAACATTCTCCTTGCATGGTTGATGGAAAATGTTCAAAGAAGTATCCCCGAGATCTGCTTCAAGAAACACAGACTGGCCAAGATGTATATCCACTATACAGACGACAAAAACCATGTGATGGAGGTTTTACTACTACTATAAAAATGCACATTGGTGGTGGTTACCAGGAGATTGAGGTGGACAATAGGTGGATTATTCCCTACAACCCACTTCTATCAAAGATGTTCCAAACTCATATAAACGTGGAGTGGTGCCATTCTGTGCAATTCGTCAAATACATTTGCAAGTACGTGAACAAAGGAAGTGATCAAGCAGTATTTGAACTTAAGAAAATTGGTCCTATAATCGACGAGGTGCAAGCATTTCAACTTGGAAGATACATTAGCAGCAATGAAGCTGTGTGGAGGACACTTGGTTTTCCTAACCATGAACGGTATACGACAGTTGTGCATCTTAGCGTCCATTTGGAAAATGGAAAAAGGATGTACTTTCAGCCTGGAAACTTGCAACAGCAGGTACAGGTCTTACCAAAAACAACACTTACAGCATTTTTTGATTATGCCAACATGATGCATTTGCGCAGTCACTTTTCTACTGTGATGTGCCAAAATATTAAACATGGAATGTTCCCAACAAAATATTCCAAAGGCGAAAGCAAGGAAATGAAGTAGATGGATATCCAACAGTGCGAGCTACTGAAGCTTTGGGTCGAGTTTACACAGTTCATCCTTCAAATGCTGAGTGCTTTTATCTGCGCATGCTGCTCCATGTCGTCAAGGGGCTGACATCTTTTGCATACTTACGGATTGTCAATGGAGTCATGTGTAAAACTTTCAGGGAAGCTTGCGAAAGACGAGGATTGTTGGAAAATGACCAACACTGTGACATGACAATGGCTGAAGCCACTGCAACATAGTCATCATATAGACTAAGACACCTTTTTGCCATATTGCTGACTACCTGTGCACTTCCTAACCCATTTAAATTATGGGAAAAATACAAAACAGGTCTTAGTGAAAACATTTTAATACAGCTTAGAAGAGAGAATCCTGCTGTGACAGTTGACTTCTGTGAAGAGATCTATTACGCAGCTCTGAGGCTTTTAGAAGACCTGTGCTGCTCAATGACAGGGAAGATCGAAGATCTTGAAAAATACATCTCTGAAAATCATGGTGACATATCAGAGAGTTGCTTACAATACCATATTGAATCTCATACATACAAACAAAGGATATATCGTTTTCCTTCATGTACCTGGTGCAACTGAATAAATATTCCTCATCAACCTGATTTTGGCCAAGATTCGTCAGCAAAGGAAGATTGCACTGGCAGTGGCATCTTCAGGTTTTGCTTCCACTCTCCTTCAAGGAGGGCAAACAGCATATTCAGTGTTGAAGCTGCCACTAAACTTTGTTAATAGTGACAGTCCTGTATGCAACATTAGCAAAGGATCAGGACAAGCCAAAGTGCTACAAAACTGCAGAGTGATCATTTGGGATGAGTGCACAATGGCTCATAGAAAAGCTCCAGAGGCTCTTGGCCAATCACTACAAGACCTACATTCAAACAACTCTTTGATGGTAGAAAATGTTGTTTTAGCTGGTGACTTCCAGCAGACACTTCCCGTTATTCCAAAATCAACACCTGCTGATGAGCTAAATGCATGTCTTAAAGCATCGCACCTGTGGAAATACGTCAGAAACATTACACTCACAACAAACATAAGAGTTCATTTGTGTCGTGACACCTTTGCTAAATCGTTCTCTAAACAATTGCTTATGCTAGGAGATGGGAAGGTTCCTGTAGATAGTAACACCGGGCTGACTGAATTTGAAAGATCCATTTGCAATATTGTTGCAAGTATTCAGGAGCTACAAGAAAAAGTTTTCCCCAGTATTCAAATGAATTACAAAACACATGAATGGCTATCTCAAAGAGCTATTTTAGCTCCCAAGAATGACATTGTGATCAATATAAATATTCACATCCATCAGATGATTCCAGGCAGCCCTAAAAATTACAAATCTATCGACACTGTCATAAAACCTGCTCAAGCTGTGTTGTTTCCAACAGAGTTTCTGAATTCTTTTGAACAAGCAGGACTTCCCCCGCACAATTTGTGCCTTAAAACTGAAGCACCTATCATGCAACTTTGCAATCTTGATCCTCCAAAACTGTGTAATGGGACTTGCCTTTGTGTTAAGACTCTCTATCCAAACATTATTGAAGCAACTATCATAAGTTGCGCAAGACATGAAGATGTTTTCATACCAAGAATACCGCTGATTCCGAATGACTTACCCTTTGATTTCAAACGGCTGCAATTTCCTGTTCATTTGGCTTTTGCTATGTCAATTAATAAGGCTCAAGGGCAATCACTGCAAGTTGCAGGCATCAATTTGGAAAATCCATGCTTTTCACACGGACAACTCTATGTAGCATGTTCTAGAGTGGGCAATCCTCAGAATTTGTTCATTTTCGCAGTAAAAGGCAAAACAAAAATATAGTGTATCCAAAGGCTCTGGAATGACCACTTATATTATCTATGACAATAAAATGTCAATCAGAAAACTGTTTTATTTCTATGTTCTGTTTCTTTCATTTGGGAAAATCACCGGTTATAGATTCCCGGGCAACGCCGGGTAGTCCAGCTAGTACTTAATAATCTTATATTTTTTAAACAAAACCACTTTTAAAGTGGTACACAATTTGGAGTGAAGTCAAATGAACCAGTAGCTAAATTTTACACCTGTGTGTTCTGCACAGCAGAGCATTAAACATCCATTAGGGAAGCAAAATAAAGCGTTAACAACAAAACATATTGAACAAAGCTCCCACTATATTTCTGATAAAAGATAAAACAGACATTAGTGAGGCCTTTTCATTTTTTCAGAGGCATGCCATATGTTAAGAAGAGAAAGAGAGAGAAATGAATGAAATTATGAGTTCAACACAAGATACCACTCACCTTTGGATAGGCAGACTGGCTGTTGTGAAAAACTACAGACATCTTGAGCAGTCAACTAGGTTATGATCTAAATGCCTTGATTATAACATGCTATATTTAAAAATTTGTGCGCTGCTGTAATCTGTGAGCATAAATTTTAAATTATATTTACAGAATATTAAATCATTTAGCTTGGTAATAAAATAAAATAACTAAAACCCACATGTGCACAAGAATTACAGGAAAGCACAGTGAAATTTCTATTGAAAACAATGTATTTAACAAGCCAAAATGAGGATAGGTGTGGAGTAGAAACGTATGGAACAAATCTTAAGGTTATAAAAGTGAAACAGACACAGAATGACACAAAGTTAAATTCAAACAAAAATGGATACTCAAAAATGTATATATATTCATCCTAGTTATTATTACTCTTTTTAAGTATGGGTTTTAAGAATAGAACGTGCATCCTGGAGAGATTGGAAGATGTTTTATTACCCAGCTGGGACACCAATACAACATCGCAGACAAAGTGGCCAGCAGGACAGGAAAATACCTTTGTACCTGACTGGTATGATTTAATAAATGGACAAGTGGAAGCTGAGAGTAGGGAGCTGTTCTATCCCACATTATCCAGGTTGCAGTGGTCCTTATATGGCAACCCAATCGGGACAACTGCAGGGGTGCTTGAGAGATGGAGTTCGGAAATACCGCCCTGCTGGAGTCCCCACGTGCCGATGAGGGTGCAGTTGGGGGAGGACCTCCTGTCTTTATGGCTCAGAAGTGTTTCCTGGAATTTATGGCATGGCACTGGAAGTACTCCCAGGTCAGGCTTATAAAAAGAGCCCGTTGCCACACATGGACGAGTCAGAGTTGGCGACATTCAGCAGAGGACAATTGTTTGATTTGTGATTGATATATTGTATACTTGCGGCTTGTTTCTGAGAGGTTTGTGAAAAACTGCCTTGTGAGAGAATAAAAGTCCTTTATTTTATTCATATTGTGTGCTGTATTGCCTACTTGAAAAAAAGGAAAAGAAAAAAGCAGAAAGCCACTATTATAGATCCAAAGTGATAAACATTAAAAAGAAAGAAACAAGCATACTAAATGCATTTATTTATTAATAAATATAATAACAAAGTTACTAGGCGGCAACTTTTTGGTCACTTTCCTAAAAATACCTAATTACCAAGAGAGCTAAATCCCCCTATTGAATACATAAAATATTGTGTCAAGGTATGTAAATGTGTAGAGGTGGAGAAAAAAAAAGTATTTTCACTTCATTGCATAGTCCATACTTGATAATAAATCATCTTGTACAGTTTTATATATATAGAGAGTTGGGTGGAAGAGGACGAGGCAAGAGAGGAGAGTGGAGGCGGCGCGAGAAGAAGGCATTGCGTGGCCAGGACTGTGTTTGGGGTTTGTGCACTAACTGAACTGGGTCTAAGTGGCCATTTAATTATAAATAATTGTGTTAATAAACGTGTGGTGGTATTTAACAATATGTCTGCCTGTCTGTGTCCGGGCCACGTCCACAATATATATATATATATAAATATATATATATATATATATATGTATATAGTGAAAGATGCCTGGACACAGACAGACACGGAGACAGCTAGATGTCCAAAAGCACACATGTTTATTTACAGACAACACTACACAACACAAGAACACACAGTCCTTTAGGCTTCTCACTCTTTTGCCACCTCTACTCCACTCCTCGCAAGCTCCGTCCTCTTCCATCCAACTCCAGTTCCTCAAATGGATTGAGGCAGCTCCTTTTATGGCAACAACAACAACATTTATTTATATAGCACATTTTCATACAAAAAATGTAGCTCAAAGTGCTTTACATAATGAATAATAGAAAAATAAGACACAGTAAGAAAATAAACATTACTTAACATAGAATAAGAGTAAGGTCAGATGGCCAGGGAGAACAGAAAAAACAGACAGCTGGAGAAAAAATAAAATCTGCAGGGATTCCAGAGCATGAGACCGCCCAGTCCCCTCTGGGCATTCTACCTAACATAAATGAAACTGTCCTCTTTGTGGACTCTTTCTGGCTTTTAGTCCATCAATGTAGGAACACCATGATGCTTTGAGTAGGTGGTGGTGGCACAGGCCGCCACCACAAAGAAACCGGAAAAAAAAACAGAAGAGAGAGTAGAGGTTAGTACGGATTTTAGAGCCACCATGAATAGTTATTATAATGAATTGAATACACAGAGTTTCAGGATTAAGTGAAAGTGAAGTTATAAAAAGGCCATGTTAAAGAAATGTGTTTTCAGCAGTGTTTTAAAGTGCTCTACTGTATTAGCCTGGCGAATTCCTATTGGCAGGCTATTCCAGATTTTAGGTGCATAACAGCAGAAGGCCGCCTTACCACTTCTTTTAAGTTTTGCTTTTGGAATTCTAAGGAGACACTCATTTGAGGATCTAAGGTTACGATTTGGAATATAAGGTGTCAGACATTCCAATATATAAGATGGGGCGAGATTATTTAAGGCTTTATAAACCATAAGCAGAATTTTAAAGTCAATTCTGAAAGACACAGGTAACCAGTGTAGTGACATCAAAACTGGAGAGATGTGCTCGGATTTTCTTTTCCTATGTGCTCCAGGTGCTCCCTGATGATCTTCTGGCAGCACTTTCTGGTGTGGCAGAAGTCCTGCAGTCCATGACTCAGGAACCATCCAGGTGTCCCAGTGGTGGCCCCCACAGGGATGAGCTTCCCAGCTCTGTATCTGTGGCCACAGGTGTGGAAACAGGGGGCATGGATGAAGATGCCAAAAGAAAGGAGGAAGGAGACAAGAATTCTGGTGAATTTTATTTGATTAGATCATTAGAAGTAGTATTGCTAGAGCGTATACTGAGGAGATTTATTAGATCTACAGTAATTTTTTTAGTGGAGTTACTTTTTTGCTTTTCATTTTTGCTTACTTTATGTAATCAAAGAGACATTGTTAAATGAATTTTGCACACCACACACAAGTGTCAATTCAGGCCTGCAACTGTAGGACAGAAACTGTTTTAATTATAAAGTAGGCCCACTCTAAGAGGGAGAAGTACATATTCAGTGGGGTTGCATTTTATAAGTGTAAAAATTGTTCAAATAATTTTAAAAGGAACACTGAAATTTTTCCATTATCTCTCTATTATGTTGAAAATGTTTTCCATCATGTCCGTGTTATTCAGCCTTGACCACTCCCCTCCACATCGCTCGCCCAATCATTATTCCTACTGCACACATCCTCTCTCCGTACCACCCCATGACACTCTCTGTAATAACTCACGATTCAATGCAGTCAGTTATAATGGCAAGGCAGAAAAGCAAATTATCTATACAAGATCATCAAACTTTAGATTGTAACAGAAAAAGATTGTCAAGAACTGATAATGTACATTGGAAAAAAATAAAATGAAGAAAAAAAGCTGAATATAATACAAATCAAAAACAAAGAGAATTGTCCAATAAATGAAAAACAGCAAAATATCCCAAACAATATGCAAATAGAAGTGCAAAAAAGCAACATTTATAGAATGTAAGTTAGAGGATAACATAATTCAAAATATTGTATTTGTTGAAGTGTTAATGTAATTTTTTTATTTACTATTTGTTAGGTTTTACATTTTACTACGTTTTATTATTTATTGGTATTTAAGCTAGACAATTGTAGTGAAATACTCAATTAACTGAATTTCTATCTATAATAACTAAGGACCAAACTGTCTTCCTCCCGCATCCCACATACTCTTCTATATACCACCTCTTTAAATAAAATCACTTTCTCTAAAGGAGGAGCTCCCCGGCACCATTCGAGCAGCTTAGCCGTGAGACAGCGGGTACCCAGCACCTGCTCCTTGTGGTTGGTAAGCAGCTGCTTTCCCACTTTGGAGTGAGTTTATAGCATCCTGTAGTTTTGAGAGTTTCAGTGGTTTGTTCTGTTCCTCTGCACTAAGATTATCTGGTATTTGTATTGTAGAAAAAAAACACCTTAGACTGAGTCTCATCATCTTTAACATTAGAATTCCTGAAGCCTATGAAAAAACTTGCAATCCCAGCCCACCTTAAATCCCTTTGCACCTCTCCAATCAGCATCTTTTGTTTTGTAAATGTGCCGATTAGCACAAGCAGCCTGCTATCCCATCCTCCCTCCATTATAGAAAGGGCAAAAAGCTCTCCCAGCTCAAGCCTTGTTTATCTGAGAGTGAGGTACCTGGAGTTATATAGGGTAAATATTATATCATTATTTGGAATGTGTCTACAAAGATCTACGTAAGTGTAGGATGACAGGAATTACAAGAAATGTTGAACACATACCTAAAAGACAATTTCTTTTCATGCTTTAGTACTAACGAGAAACATTTTGACATGAGGTGTATAATGTGTGAAGACTGAAGTCCAAATATCAAATAAGCACTTTCACAAAAGGTAAATGTACAGCAAAACAAGTGCACTTATATTCAAGAATATAACTGAAGAAAAAGAAATCAGGTTAGTGTACTTCATTGACACAACTGCTTTGGTAGTACAGCGGTAAGAGCTACTGACTCATAATCAACAGGTCTCTGGTTCGATCCTGTCCGCTTCCCAAAATAAACATTTTGAGTAGTGAGCTGCTCTTATTGTTACTATTATACAATAAAACATACATTTGATTTGAGTCTGTAACAGCTGGTGTAAATGTATGGTACTTGTAAAGGAAAATTTTTTTTTTTTTTAAATTCAGTTTTAATTCTCTCAATCACGTTCATGCTCGCCCCAATCTGACACTGCTGTTTTCAAATAAAGATGTGCTATAACAGAGGTGAACTCAGATGAGGGTTCTACTTCAGAGAAAGAACAGAAGCCATCCCTGCAAGAAACGTTCACTCACATATAAGAACAACACATCTGCACCAGGTGTAACAGCGAAAGATTGCATTGCTTGGATGCAGCAACAGGTTGTGCGTCATCCTCCTAGTCAGTCTGCCCCACACCTGTTCTTCAATGAAACAGCAGAGCTTACAGAGCTCACCAAGGTATCGTCCAAAGTCCTGTTGTATACAGTATGTTACTTATATAAAAGCCAGATCGAATGTTATTTACCTTGATTTATTTACATATCATCCTACAGCGTAAAGTCACAAACTGCAGAGCTTCCTCTGTTTGATCGACACGGGCATACTCACAAAGTACATCTGTACTGAAGTGACTTTAGCTGCAGGAGTAAGCTCGTGTCGCACCCTACACAACTGTGTTTGATCTTATTCAAGAAAAGATCCCAGTCGCTGCACAGGAGAAAGACTTTCCGAGACTAAGGTCATAAAGCTTATGAAACCATTTCTGGACTAAGCAGAACCATAACAATTGCATGGAGGTTTCACCTGCAGTTAAAGTTATCCTATTTTTCTTCAGAATGTGATGATGCAAGCTTTATATGTAACTTATTTGTTCCGATATCTGCATGTAATACTTCACATTAGATGCATTCTGTCAAGAAACACTGCTCATTATGCACCACAACACCATCTTCCAATAAGACAATATGACATTACTGTACAATTCATTTTTATTTACTCCACTGTCACTAGCATTAAAGCCAAGTACTTAATAACAATTTGTTTTCTGAGATCACTATGACAAGATCTAATCTCCTGACAGCTTTTACTTTTATTTTCCGTACGTGTAACATTTTAGTAACCACCACATGACATCAACATAAGCTCAAAAAACTTATAAGCATAAAAAGGTTTAATTAGATAACACTAGTTAGCATAAAAGGGGATATAATCAGTGTCTCTGAACAACCTATGCAAATATAATGATAATCTAAAGCTAATATTCTAACAATTTTTAGTTTTCCATCTCCAAAAATGTACACCTTTAAAATACAGATTTTCATGCCATCTGAACAGAATTTTTACAATGGGGTCTAGTTCTTGTATCAGAGAAATAATAAGATAACTCCCTTGTGTTTTCAGCAGGGAGCGCTTGCTCTCTTGGAAAAATCAAGTTCTTTTAAGTGTGCAACCAAGAAAGTTGATGAAGGGGAAACAAAACTCTGTACATCCAAAGAAATTAACTTGGTTTGTTTCCATTTAATGTGGTATACTATTGAAATATCTACAATTTAGCAACAACAGCTGAAAGATACCAGTTGCCAATAGGAAATTATCTATGTCGCTTTTTATCAGCTAATTTTGCTGAGACAGGAGATGAGGGGTTGTCTCTGTTTGCCAGTCTTACTTATGTTGTAAACTAGTAGATGCAGGCATATTCTTTATGTAGGCATACTGTACCTTTAGGAAACTATAAAATGGAGAATGGGAACCTGGAGTTTTCACTTAAAATAAGTAAAAGTATTAATAAGTACCTGAACAAATATACTTAAAATTGTTTCTAGTGATCATTTGACCCCCCTCCCTGCAGCAATTTTACATTATAATCCATAACGCAATGCTGCTGAGCTTTACAAAAACTTTTCAACCCCAAAGCTATTTAAGATAAATGTTTATTTGTACTTGTTTTACTTAAATTACCACATATAAGGCTTACAGATCACACATACAGATCATACACAGAAGTTCATACACTTTCTAATAGAAACAAAATACATGTATAAACTTTGTACCTAGAACTCAGTTTCTGGAATACACACAAGTTCCTTATTACATTATACTTGATGTAATATGTGTCTGAAAATATTCATCCTTTTCATCCAGTTTATATTTTTGAGAGGAAATTAAAAAGGGCCATTCACAAGTTGGGTGACTAGAGTGGATAATCCATCCATCCATCCATTTTCCAACCCGCTGAATCCGAACACAGGGTCACAGGGGTCTGCTGGAGCCAATCCCACCCAACACAAGGCACAAGGCAGGAACCAATCCCGGGCAGGGTGCCAACCCACCGCAGGAGTGGATAATCCAATTTGGTAATTTGTTTCTCAGCCAAAAAATTGTGAACACTGTGCAACATGGCATGGGACATTGTAATCAACTTCTAGCATCGTCATTCACATCTCCTTATTCCTTCATAAACCTCTAATGCAACTCAGAGACACATGACTTTTTCATAGCATCCTCACCATACGTCACTTTCACCTGCTCCAATGTTTCAGTAGCACTTTGTATCACAGGTGACACTACATAGCCATTATGAGAATTAAAAATTGTCACACCTTGTTTGTTTCCACTAACTCTCTGTTTAGTGCTGAATCATCTTTAAAACACAGTTGCTAACTTGTGAAATGTTTTGGTACAATATTCCAGATTACTTTTGTGAAATTCTTACACCTAAAAACCTGTTAGACAGTTTGGATTATGATTCTAATCTTGCTGCTGCTCTAAAGCTCAGTTATGTAAATTTCCATTCTATTAAGAACCATCTTCTAGGTCTGTTTGTAGGATGCTGTCTACTTTAAACATACCAGCTCCAGGCTGCTCTTTAGTTGCTGCTCCTTCATTTTCAAGAATTAATGGGGTCTTCAGTTTACTGTGATGTTGATTGCAGCACTATATCATAAAACAGGCAGGTAGCTTTGAAAGCTTACCTCAAAATTAATTACATTTATCTTGTGTGGCTCTATCTATATAATTTTGCAATGTACATTTTTCTAAAACACCACTTGAGCTTGTCCACATAATAAACAAACTGGATGAGCATATGCTGAAGCACAGTGCACATAAATTAGAACAGAAAATAGAAATAGAAAAGACTGACATATTTTAAATCAAAATGTCCTTCATAAACTCTATATTTTTATCTTGAATGAGCTTTGCCTAACAATGGGAAATGGGCGTAGTGTTAGGATAAAACTATTTTTGAAAGGATTGCATAAGTGGTCACTTTAGTTGACTCATGGCATGAAAGAGTAGCCATGTGTTGCACCTTTCCCTCTTCAGGCATCTGGGTTGTAGTACGGTTTGATAAGAAATAAAGTAACCCAAAAGTTAATTAATGTTTATCTTGTCTTAAGTAAAACTATTTTTTAAAAATAAACTTTTTCTAATGAATTCCACCATAACCAATACATTCTTCTAAATGAGTTCACAAATACTTAAGCAGGTTTTCATTTTACAATTCAAAAAACTGACTCATGAAGCTAAAATATTCCTAACAAAATGTGTGTATGTATTATTGTATTTTATAAATGACTTGGGGGCTTTGCCTCCTGCTCGCGTTGCTCACCAACGCCCGTGTTTGGCTGTCCGGAAACACACTTTTAAGATTTTTTTTTCTTTGAATTGTTGCTATTTCATTAGTTTCACTTTTATTTCAGAACTTCTGTAAAAACAATATTTGGAATCTTTTGAGTCCCAATATGCTGAATCTTTTAAATAAGGTCAGTGAGACGTGTGTTTAATGACTTTGTACCCTAATTCAGGATAGGTTTCTCTGTTTTTGCAAAGTAACCAATAAATGCATGTGAGGAAAACCACATTTTTGAAATTCTCTGACTTAAATTTCAAAGCCTTACAATATTTACATACTTTTGACATATCACCTGTGTTCATATATTCGATCTCTATTCGCCTTTTCGTTATTTGTCCGAGTAATAATTTCTCTTTGTTTGTGCTAATGCGATGTTTACTGTCTTTGTTTTGACACTGTCGTTTTTTTCTGCTTTCATATTTTGTATCTTGCTCTGCATGAGTCTTTTGAATTCCAGTTTTCATTATCTCTAACCTGCTCTGCCCCCTTGTTTTTTAACTTCTTTATTACATTTTACTTTGTTTTCTACTCTTTTATTTCTGACCTCGCTTTGTCCTGCTTTTTTTCAATGACACCTGGTCCATGGTGATTATTTTCTCTTTTTCAAGTAATAATTTCTGTTTGTTTGCGCTACTGCGATCTTTACTTTCTTTTTTTATATACTTTCTAATTTTCCTACTTTCATATTCTTTAACTTTCTCTACATGTGTATCGCGCCAATGTTTTTTTTTCTGAGCCTTTCGAATTCCACTCCTTTCATAATCTCTAACCTGCTCTGCATGTGTATAGCGCCAACATTTGTGAACATGTTTATGAAGTGTCTGCTTTGTCTTTTACTTTTTGTCTTTTAATTCTGAGTCTAATTCAATGTGCTTTTTTTCAATTCCACTTGTTCTGGGTTGATAATTACTTTCCTTATTTTCTGAATTTGCACTTAGATTCTTCTTTTTCTTTTTTGTCTCTCCAATGCTTTTGAGTCTCTTTTCTCTGCGCTGCTTTCTTCTTCGCTTAGTCGTCTACATTTCATTTATAATGTATTGTCCTTATACGCTTTATATGTGCTGAGAGCCCTGGATATGTGTGTGCTCAAAGCCTTAGTTTACATGACCAAGTGTTTTGCTGCTCGTGGTCTTATTTGACATTGATTGTAAGTAGAGCATGTCTTGCAAGAATCTCATATTCTATGACATTGCAAGTCAATCTCTTGGCACAATGTCTCATGTTTAAGGTCCCCGCGAGACGCACTGTGGCCAATCTCTCATCTTGCAGTTTCTCTTAAGTGTCTTCCGTCTCGCCTCCCTAGTGCTTCTGTCCAGGTTTTTTTTTTTTATAATAGAGAGATGAAAACTATTGATGAAGAATTCAGCCATCCAGTCTGAAATATGAACAAGTGAACATTGAGCTGAATGCCAAGGTCTCCACTCTATTGTCTGTTTGAACCTTCTGTTATTTTCTTCTCTTCGTATATTCGTCACACTAATAGTACACTGAAATTCAATCAAACCACTTTAAAACAGTATTAATTTAAGGAAGTAAATATGAAATTCACTTTTCACCTGTTAACAGATATGTAATTAATGTATGCTATAACAGTGAACATGCAATGAAGTACCAACCAGTGTTTCATGGTCACTGAAATTGAAATTGGCATACAACACTACCACAGCACTATCCCTGTATACACCTCCACCTTACTGACTCACTCCTGCTTGGGCTTCACCTATTTGTGTCCTAGCATAAAAACAAATGCCTCAGTTTCTTCACCTAACAGGCTTGTCTGTCTTCTTTCTTATACAGATATGTGTCTTTGCTGTCAGTCACCTCAATTTGATTATTCTACAAGTTGTGAGAGGGGTGGTGGTGTCTTGAGGAATATTAATTATGTTTTCATTACACAGAGATGAAAGTGCTGTGATGTACCAATGGGGTTTTTTTATACAGCAGGCTAGATCTCAGATCACAATGTAGTGCAATAAATAATACACCAGAGGATGGTATACAACTTGACAAAGAATTTATGCTGTAATGAATTAGGCTAATTTTAGAACAAAATCACGCGATAACCCATCACAAACATGTGTGCAAGTCAATTTGTATCATGACCCATCATTTAAAAAACACTGCTATAAAGTAATGAAATTAAATACATGCCTGATTGAAATGTATTTCAGTTACCATAGATGACATTTATAATTAAATTAAGCTATAAAAAAATTAAAGTGTTATATTTTAAAAGAAAGATTGCATTTTTATAATAATGTTTCATCATCATGGCAAGGCTTTTAAAACAAAGATCTATGAAGGGTGTGGTCCACATTTACTGAAGGCTTGCTGATGGTTGAAGAGGCCAATTTGAGATAGATAGGCCCAGCCACAGCAGCTACAGCAGCTACAGGGAAATGTCTGTCCGGAATTAGGTACTGCAGTATCGCAGTTTTTATTGCTACTTCTTTTCACCTCAAGGCTGGACTGGTGGGCAATCTCATAGGACAAGACAGCCTGGTGAATGGTATGTCCCAAGACCTCACAATTAGCATCTAAGGTGGACCACTGGGTAGGGTAGATGTAACAGGTTCCAACAGAATTCTTCAGAGAGTCTTTAAATATTTTCTTCGGTGCTCCTCTACCATGGCGCCCAGTAGACACTTCACCATACATCACAGTCTTGAGCAGGTAATAATTCTTCATCCTGGAGACGTGCCCTGCACAACGATACTACTTCTGCAACAGCATATCCACGAAACCGGTAACCTTTGCATACTCAAGGACTTCAATGTTGGTAATGATGTCAGACCAATGGTAGTTGAGGATTATGCAGAGACCGTGCTAGTGAATGCATTCAAGGAGATGCAAGTGGCGACAGTAAAAGACCCATGACAGAGCCGCATAAGAGGATGGTAAGCACAACACTGTACAAACTAATCTTGGTGCCTTTCTTCAAGTGCTTTTTGTTATTATCTCTTTTGTACAGTCTACAGAAGGCGCTGTTTGCCTTTGTCAGTTGACTGTTGATCTCCCCATCAATTTTGGCCTCTGAGGAGATGGTGCACTGTTGTCAGCTCTGTCTCAGCAATAGTAATAAGGGTGAAGGTGATATTCGTCATGAGGTATGGGCTGAAGGAGGATCATGATCTTCTTCAGGCTGACCTCAAGTCCAGAAAGTTTACTAAGCCACTGTGAAGCAGGTTCATAAATGCTGCAGGGCTGTTTCTAAATGGGCAGGAAGGGCAGCATCATCAGGAAAGAGAAGCTGTCTGATGAATTGCTCCATGGTCTTAGAGTGGGCCTGCAGACGTCTCAATTTAAACAGGCATCCATCAGTGCAGTAACAAATATAGACGGCATCATAATCGTCAAGGTTTTCAGTGGCCTGTTGGAGCATCATGCTAAAGATGATGGTGAAAAGAGTAGGCACAAGGATGCAGCCTTGCTTCACTCCATTCTCAATTAAAAAAGGCTCAGAGAGGTCACTGCTATGTCTGACTTGTCCATACAGATCTTCAGGAAGCTGGATGACCATGCTAAGGAACTTTGCCAAGTCTTGCAGCATCTAGGGTGTCCCTCAAAAATTGTTACTGCTCACAATGTCAAAGGCCTTGGTAAGTTCTACAAATGTCATGCACAGTCCCTTGTTTTCTTCCTGAAGTTTCCCTTGGACCTGTCAGAGAACAGAAATCATGTCAGTTGTGTTCATGTTGGCTTTAATTTCACATTGACTCACTGGGAGATATGCTTCTGCAATGGCGGGTGTGAATCTGTTTAGGAGAACTCTTGTCAGAAGTTTTCCTGCAATGGAGGGTAAACTTATCCCCTGATATTTGGAGCAGTCAGAATTTTCCCCTTTATTCTTGTACAGGGTGATGATGAAAGTGGCTTAGAGGTCTTGTGTTAATTTTCTATGTTTCCAGAAGAAGATGAAAACCTCATGCAATTTGGTGTGCAAGGCTGGCCCTCCATGCTTATTGATTTTTGGTGGTAATCCATCCACTCCAACTGCCATGCCACTTTTCATCTGTTTGATGGCTTTGATAATCTCACTGAATGTGGGGATATCATCCAGCTCAGTTTTCTCCGGCTGTTGTGGGATGCAGAGAACTGCAGAGTTATGGACCAAGCGATTGGCACTGTAGGGAGCATGAAAATGCTCAGACCATCATTTCAGGATTGATGTCTTATCAGTGAGAACTGCCTAGCCATCTGCAGTATGCAGAGGACTCTGTACCTGATATGTAGCGGCGTAAACCACTTTTAGGGCTTCACAAAAAGCGTTATCAGCGTCTACACAGATCTGAGGTCTCCCTGCAAGGTTGTTCCACCACTCTTTTTGAATCTCTCAAAACTTACACTTACACTGAAGGTTGCTTCATATGAGGTGAAAGGCTGGTTTCTTTAAAGGACAAGAAGGCTGTGCAAGGTGAGCCTGATAAGAAGATCTCTTCTTTGCAAGCATTTCTTAAATCTCCAGGTTGTTTTCATCACACAAGTCTTTCTTCTTGTTTATAGAAAATCCAAGGACCTTTTATGAGGTCTGCAGGATGACAGTTTTGAAATATTGCAAGAGGGTTTTAGGAGAAGGATCCATACAGCAACTAGGGTCCTCAAGCCTCAATTGGAGGTTTGCCTGGAAAATAGCTTTCACTTTGGCTGAGTGAAGGTTTCTAACCCAGAACTTCTTGCTTAGCACAAAACACTTTGGCTTAGGTTTAAACAAGATGATAGTCAGTATGGCTCTATGCGCTGGGCATCACTCGAGTGTGTAAGACACCACAAAGGTCTCGCAGGTGTCTTTGAAGGTTAATGCTGCGCCATGCAAAACAAAAACATGAGGCAACCATTGTCATTGCAACTACCAACACCATGTTTGCCAGTTGCTCCTTTCCAGGCTACTAAATCTCGGCCACCTCCAGCGTTCAAGTCCCCCAGAATAAAAACCTTATTGTCTTACATGGATGTTCTGCACAAGATTGCACAGATCAGAGTAAAACTTGTCCTTTTTCAGCAGGATCTGATTGGACAGTTAGAGCATACTGTGAGCTGGGGGGATGTTCGCACCCCTACAGGTTAAAAAAGATACTGAAAGATTACCTTCACATTGCTCCCTTGCTTGCTGGTCTTACTTGTGGCTGATCTATCGCACGGTACTTTGCAGACTTAAAAGTCAGTTTTTGATTGATTGCTTCACTATCTCTCTCTCTTTCTGACTGTCCTTGCTCCTGACAAGCACTCCTTTGAAGAGGAAGATATGTTAGCATTCTTTTAATTGTGAGACGGAACTGTCATCTTCATCTTGTCAAGGAGCATGTTTAAACTTTTCAAAAAGATACATAAGTTTGTTTGCAGTTTTTGAATAAAGTTCCTGTCTCTACAACCTCCTGTGTTTCTGTGCAAATCTGTGACCCAAGCGTGACAAGTGGTACCAGGAGTGGTTGCACAGATGAACACCGAGGAGTTGTTTCAGATCATTCAAAATGTCCTGCTTCTTCCCAACCCAGAGGATGATCTGGTTCCTGCTCTACCTGCTAATTCCAAGGATGTGCTGATGAAGATGGGTCCTTTCAATGAACCAGAGATGTTTCTCTTGGCTTTTGAACATGTGGCGACTTTGTTGGGATGGGGCAAATGAAACTGGGCTGTCATCGTCACCCCTTTTTTGTCTGGGAATGCCTTGATTGCTTTACGGAACATGCCTCACGATAAACTTGGCGATTATGATTTCTTAAAGCAGCAGGTTGTATTACGAAAAACTACAAGCTTTTTGTCTAAAGGTTTTGCGCTTCATGATTGGAAACTGAATGTGGACGGACCCATTTGTGCGCAAATTCAAGATTTGATTCATAAAGTTCACTGCTGGTTTGAGGGAAACAAGATGGAGCTTGTTGTGGAAGAGGTTGTCTTGAATATACTGCTGGCAGGGATACCTGCAGTTCTCGGAGATGAATTCCTTCATCATGATGTTGAATCATTGACGATCATAGCCAGACGTTTGGAGGGTTCTCAAACCACTTGGAGAAAAAGCGGTGGATTTGCTGCTCCTTATGCTGTTCCGCAGCCTACAAGAGATTGCCCAGACAAATGTTAGGAACTGTATTGTTTTATTTAACATTTTTTATAAATACCTTTGAAATTTCTCTATATATTTTTGTCTCTTAGACATGATCAAGGAGCAGGCAATGCAGGTTGACCAGACCGACAGTAAATATTGCTCACTCCTTCTTTGAATGAAGAAGACAACCTAAAGGAAGACTGTTATCATTGTAATATAAAACAAACAAAAAAAGCTGAAAGTTGTAGTGCTTAAGTTCAGCTTGGATGTTTGTGATGGTCAGAAAAGTCTAACTGACTCTTCTTCACTATGAGAAAACTGGCATTGCCAACAGCCAGTTATCTTGTTCAGCAGGTGTTTAGTCATGGATGGTTGAGAATGTGGCCACATTAGTCACAAATAAGTGACACTTCTGTTAAACTTAATTTTCCTCAAGTGCAATGCATGGTAAATGATAGGGGATTGTTAGAATATTTTCTTAATTTATAAATATACAAAATTATGTAAAAATGTTATTTTAAAATGAGAGTAGATTATTTAGCTGCATTACTCGGAAGTAGCATAATCTTTCAAAAGTGCATTTTCTTTAAATAAAGTGTGTTTTTCACACAGTGCACATATGAGGAAACTGTGAAATTGTCCCTGAAATGCCAATTGACACATGCATGAGTGGGGATCACCTTCAGGACTCAAGTAAAGGAAGCGATAGCACCCCAAACTGAGAGGAGGCGCTGTTGCTACCTGGTCTCTCTCTTCGGACCACAGTACTAATGTCACTCCGTGTAGCCCAGAAATGGACCCACTAGGATCAAATAAAAGGGGGCGGGCACAGAGTGTCACGTCTCAGTCTGACCAAAGATGCAGAAGTGGATGGAACTGCCTGAAGCTAGAAACAATGTTGTTGTTTTGTATTGACTGGATTTACCAACATTTCTTTTGTGTTACTAACATAATGTGGGGTTGCCCTGCTGGCTCCTTGTGGGTTACTTGACTATTTCTAGTTGTGACATGATGAATGTTATTTCTTTTAAGAACACTTTTCCCAGAGAAAGTCTATTCTCACCCTGTACATTGGTATACATCAGACATTATCATAACTGCAGATCGTAGTAAGTACTTTTTACTCAAGTCTTCTCAACTTTGACTTGACTTGCTTGATTAAATCCTGTGACTTGATTTGACTTACTTGTAAGTGTAATGCTTATAAATTTAAGACTTGTCTGGAAACCTGAAGGTCAGGACTTGAAGCTTAATTGAGACTTGTGCATGTAGGACTTGGTCCCATCTCTGGGGTGAAGTTACAGCAATTATTGTTTAAAAGGAGACATCTGCAATTTTTGTGCCTTTTTTTTCTCTGTACCCTAATAAACTTTCATATGACACTCAGACGGTGGGCTACGACTTGTCTTTTCACTGCAACTTTGATATCTGACAACTTCTTTTTTATTTTGGGCACTGTGCGACTCTGTGAACTTGAGTTTTCAAGTTTCTCTGACACTCTATGTCACTCGATAAACTTCCTTTTGTTGTTTATATCACTGTTTAAACCAACAAATAGTAAATTTTTCCTCGTCTCCACTTGGTATTCGCTGAAATTCTTCTATTTTCCCCCGTGCTTTTGCCATTGCCATTGCCTTTTTTAAGGCTGAGCTTAAGGGCTATTTATATTGATTTGCATATTCAAAGAGGCGTAATTCTGGGAGGGGTTGGGGCGGGACAGCAGGCACGTGCACGTATGTTACTTTTCACGCTGACTGGGATTTATGTAGCAGAAGAACATGGAAGTTGCCGTTCGCACAGATTTATGCATCTGGATTTTATTGTGCGTAAGCACATGTCCACTTTTATACTTATGCCATGTTATAGTGTGAATTCTACGCACAGCGTTATACATGAGGCCCCAGAACTTGCCAGATTGTTCTTTTACTCTTCCATGACAATGCAATCCTATATTCCTCATTCCATTTTTTAAGAGTGCCATCTAGATAGTTTGAAGCTAAGAGCAGATTATTAATTCTCAATATTTCTCTCATTTCTGTTCCATTTATTTCCTAATATTGTATTAACAAACATACAGAAATCATGATGAACACACACTGGTGTTGATGGGACAAAGCTAGATGGTGAGCTGCTGTCTCCTTTCTCATTTGCATATCTTTGTTAATTGACAGCTGGTAATGACAAAAAGGAATACACATAGTAAATGCAGCTGTTTACACCTCAAAGAACTAATACAGAGGAATAAATCTGAACAAGCAAAGTAACTGAAAAGAAGAAAATAATTATTGCTTGACTAAGAACAAGTTCTACAGAATAAACTGGTATCTAATTAAAAAACTGGTCAAGTCAAGTCAAGCTGGGGAGCATGCACTGGTACAGTGCATTGCTGCATCCACTATATGATGAAACAACTCAGGATCCTGGTTGGCAACCACCCAGGCAGACACGCGGTCCAGTCCCACCCTCCGGAAATGACCCTCTATATGCCGCAGCCAGGTGTTACATGGGCGATCCCTTGGCCTGGTCCAGCCACTCGGGTCCCCAACAATGAGAAGCTGGATCACCCACGGGAATACGCGCCACATGGCCATAGTGCTGTAACTGACGCTCCCTCACAATGCAGGTAATGTGCCTCATTCGGGATTCCATTAGCAACCACTCAATCGACAGAAGGTCAAACCAATGGTACCCAAAGATTTTTCGGATTGGTACAGTACCAAAGGAGTCAAGTCTTCGTCTCAGGTCACTGGATAACGTCTATGTCTCATAACCATATAGTAAGACATGAAGCACCAAGACTTGGACCTTCGTCCTTTTCTATAGATATTGGGAGCGCCACACACCCCTTTCCAGCGACCTCATGACCCCCTATGCTCTCTCACTCCGTCTACTGACTTCACAGGAAGAGTCACCAGAGACATGAATGTCACTGACAAAGTAAGTAAACCTCTCGACAAGGTTGACACTCTCTCCGCAGACAGACACACTGCTAATGGCTATGCCCAAGAGGTCATTTTAGGCCTGGATCTTGGTTTTTATCCAGGACACTTGCAAGCCCAGACACTCCGACTGCTCGCTCAGTCTCTTGAGCACCCCGATCAGAGCCTCCATTAACTCCACGAAAATCACAGCACTGTCAGCAAAGTCAAGATCTATGAATCTTTCTTCACCAACAGATTCCCCACAGTCGTGAAACTGCAAGAGTATCACTGTGCAGATGTTGCCTTATACTATTTAGGTAAAACATTTTCAGATAAGAAATGTGTAAATTAAAAAGAAATCCCAAAAAAATAATGTAACAGTTACCTTTAGGTACAGCTTGTTGGTAAGGCCCAGGCATTTTCCTCATTATTTTCAATGGATATAACTTTCTTTCTAATCATGGTAACTGAAACACATTTTTGTTAAAATAATACTGTACATGCTATTGATATACCAGGATGAGAATTATTCTAAAGTCACTTATTTAAATAAAGAGGAGCCTATCCCAGCGGTGTCAAGCATATGGTAGAAACATCAGAGAGCACACTCATGTTCACACTCACACACACACTCATTCCAGGTAGCCAAGTAGCCTAACATGTCCTGGGATTTTGGCTGGAAAGCAGATTTCCCAGACAAAACTCATGTGGACACCAACAAAATGTGCAGAAATGATAGACACATTTGAGTTTAGGAGTCTGGAAGGGCACCTACAGTTCCATTCAAAGGTCTGAGCACACCTAGCTGCATTATACATTTTGTTGAAGTAAATAACAAAAAATACTAAGCTAAACTAAATAGCAAAAAAGCAAAAAAAAAAAACTACACTTTTTTGAAAACATTAATGAACACGTTCAATCTATATGATGAATTGAAAAAAATCTAAAAATACTTGAAGAGTAAATGTGGCATTAACAAAAGTTTGGGGAGCCTTTCCGTTGTAATATCTATGAACTCATTAAGTCGAACATCTGGCCTGGTTTAACTTGTTAGGTGTCAAAAATTATCATTAGGAGTTGTCAGCTGATGATAATTCCAGTGCCGAATAAATTTGATGACTCTTCGAATGTTGCACAATACTCAACAACCATGGGCTCTTCTAAGAAACTGACTATTTAGGATTGACAAAATAAACTAACAATTACTTACAAAGCAAAGAAAGGCTACTAAAAAAAATGTGCATCCGGTTTGCAACTTCCTCAGTCTGAAGTATCAGTTAAGGGAAATAATGCAGGTCAAGACAAGATCTGGAAGACCAAGAAAAATGACAGATAGAACCTGCAGTCAGGTTTAGCTGAGAAAGAAGTGGTGGGGCACAACTGTACTGCACAGCGTTACTTACACGGACATGACCCTCAAGGAAGATCTATCAGAAAGAAACCTCACCTTCAATCTCATTGCAAAAAATGTGTGCCCAACAGCATCTGCATAAAATGAAGACATTTTGGAACTAGGTGTTCTGGACAGATGAAATTAAAATCAAACTCTTTGGCCAATACAAAGATATGTGTGAAGAAAAAAAGAATTATGTGAAGAAAAGTATACTTTGACAACTGTTAACTACAAGATCTATTATGATTTGGGGTTGTGTGGTAGCTAGTAGCACAGGAAACATTGTGCAAGTCCTGGGAATAATAGATTCCACTAAATATCACCAAATCTTTGATAAAAACTACAGCAGAAAAAAGATGGCTTCTGCATCAAGATGATCCAAAACACACTTCAAAATCTACTATAAAGTACCTCAAAAACACAAAGTAAAGGTTCCAGAATGGCCATCACAGTCCTCAGGACTGAAAATAATTGAAAATTGATCAGTAGTGCTGTACACACAAGGCAGCCCAAGAATATCTGACCAATAGAAGAATGGGGAAAAATGTCCAAAATAAGAATTCAAGGACTAATTGCTGGTATGGAATCTTTAGTTAATACGTAATCTTTTACAATCTGTTATAAATATATACTTAAATGATACTGCAACAATGAATTATTGAAACATAAGGAAAAAGATTGAAGGTATCTAAAGCGTTAAATAAATGTGGTTTAAATCTTGGGTATGTGATACTTTTGCCTCATCTTAGAGGAGCCAAAAAGTATTTACTAAGGTTAAAATGAAGTAAATAGTAATAAACACCCCCTTAAAAAGTGAGAACAAACTAACGAGAAAGCACAAACACCCCTATTATGAAGCAGTGGTAAGATTAATGGGAATGGTATTGTATGAGGAAGTTGGGAGTGGTAGAGAAGTATGTAAGAGTTATACAGGATATGTACAAGGGAAGTGTGACTATTGTGAGGTCTGCGGTAGGAGCGATGGATGCATTCAAGGTGGAGGTGGGATTACATAAGGGATCGGCTCTGAGCCCTTTCTTATTTGCAATGGTGATGGACAGGTTGACAGAAAAGATTAGACAGGAAGTCCCCGTGGACTATGATGTTGCATTGTGATCTGTAGCGATAGTAGTGAGCAGGTTGAGGAGACACTGGAGAAGTGGAAATATGCTCTAGAGAGGAGAGGAACGAAGGTCAGTAGGAACAAGACAGAATATATGTGTGTAAAGGAGAGGGAGGTCAGTGGAATGGTGAGAATGCAGAGAGTAGAGCTGGCAAAGGTGGATGAGTTTAAATACTTTATATCAACAGTACAGTGTAACGGGGATTGTGGAAGAGAGGTGAAAAAGAGAGTGCAAGCAGGGTGGAATGGGTGGAAAAGAGTGTCAGGAGTGATTTGTGACAGACGAATATCAGTAAGAGTGAAAGGGAAGGTCTACAGGACGGTAGTGAGACCAGCTATGTTATATGGGTTGGAGATGGTGGCACTGACCTGAAGGCAGGAGACTGAGCTGGAGGTGGCAGAGTTAAAAATGCCAAGATTTGCATTGGGCATGACGAGGATGGATAGGATTAGAAATGAGTACATTAGAGGGTTGGCTCAAGTTGGACGGTTGGGAGACAAAGTCAGAGAGGCAAGATTGCGTTGGTTTAGACATGTGCAGAGGAGAGATGAGGGGTATATTAGGAGAAGGATGCTAAGGATAAAGCCAGGCAAGAGAAAAAGAGAAAGGCCCGAGAGAAGGTTTATGGATGTGGTGAGAGAGGACATGCAGGTGATGGGTGTAACAGAACAAGATGCAGAGGACAGAAAGATATGGAAGAAGATGAACCGCTGTGGCAAACCCCTAACAGGAACAGCTGAAAGAAGAAGAAGAAGATAAGATCAATGGGAAAACTCATAAGATGCCCCTATTAACAAAACAATGTTTAGACTAATGGAAGGACTGACATGAATAAGAAGATACTGGTGGCTGTAGTCGATTGGTTAAGATAATAGAATTCTGCATGTTAACAGTCAGCTGATGTGATTTATTAGATAAGGTAATGTTAATAGAAAAGTATAAAAAAGAATGAATTGCATTATTGATTGCTCACTCCGTGGACCGAGATATTGCAAATAAAGAATCATTCTGCATTTTCATCTAGTCTCAGTGAATGACTTCTTTGAAAATGAAGGAAAGTTTTTTCCACACTAGCTGCAAAATCAAATAGCAAGCTGTGATTTTTGGCAAAGGCGCTGTTACTAAGTACTGACTGAGTAGGGTGCCAAACCTCTTTCATTTTTTCCCTTTTAGTTCTTCAAATAAATTGCAACTTTACATTCACATTTCTTCACTTAAAATGTCAATAAAATATGTAAATTGACTGGGGGTGTTCAAACTTTTCCATGTAAATGTAACTGTTTATATCCATATTTCAGAGGTGAATGATAAAAGAACATACAAAGTAGAGCAGATGGTTGCATAACTTGACATCTACAGTGTATTACATTTTATCATTGTACAGGGACATGCAACACTAAAATAGTAATGTGCTGCAATACACTCATACAGGAATGAAACTTGTACTTACACCAATATAAGTCTCTCGGAACTCTTTGGTGAATTTGGAAATTGATCAGCTTGGCTTTGTATGCTAATTTGTCTGGTGAGCTTTGTCCAGCATAGCTACTTAGGGAAGTGAGGGCTTATTCCATAGCATCCAGCTAGAATGTGGTTTATGTCTTCTGTCTTAGAGGAATGTATTGCTAAAAGTCCAGTCTGGGAAATAAAATCATTTCTGGTTCAAAGTCAAGTACTGCCCCCTGGATTTCTTAGGTGCACATATTTATTCTTCACACATAAGTTCCTACACATCTGTGACCCCGAGTTTGCTTCTAGCCACAGGCTGACAAAGTTTGCTTCTAGTCCAAACTGGTTATCCGCCTGAGAAGGCCACAGGCTGACAAAACTTGGAGAAGAGTTACTTTCCTTTAACATAATAAAATAATTATCAGTTGCAGCTCTAAGAAATTGAGTTTGAATCCAGACATGTGCAAATACTACACTCTGCTACTAAGAACTCCAGGGGATAATTATAAGCATTCAGCTAATTATCAAGTCTGTAAACTAAGCAGAATGGCAACGCAATTCATTTTATTAAAATCAATGAAAGATTAGCCTTTCTGCAAAACTGAGGGCCAGTAATTACAAACCCCTGAGGGAAACCCATCAGCTTTTAAACTTTTGAATTTAACGCTTGCTGCAACAGCAAGGAAGTCAGCACTGTTTAAGTATTGCATGTATTTGTGACTGGACCATACAGGCATGTGGCTTATGTTACTGAGATTCACAAACAGATGTTAAAATACAAACATGCAGGCACTGTGAGGAACTTCTCCCAAGCATCCAAGAACAATTTGGTGATGAACAATTCCTTTTCAAGCACTGTGCCATAAGGCAAAAGTGATAACTAAATGGCTCAGGGAACAAAACATTGAAATTTTGGGTCCATGGCCAGGAAACTCCCCAGACCTTAATCCCATTGAGAACTTGTGGTCAATCCTCAAGAGGTGGGTGGACAAACAAAATGCTACAAATTATAACAAATGGCAAGCATTGGTAATGCAAGAATGGGCTGCCATCAGTCAGGATTTGGTCCAGAAGTTGATTGACAGCATGCCAAGGCAAATTGCAGAGGTTTTGAAAAAGAAGGGCCAACACTGCAAATATTGACTTTTTGCATAAACCTAATGTAAATGACAATAAAAGCCTTTGAAACTTATGAAATGTTTGTAATTATACTTCAGTATACCATAGAAACATCTGACAAAAAGATCTAAAAACACTGAAGCAGCAAACTTTGTGAAAACCAATACTTGAATGTCAAAGTGAAAACAGCATTTTACAAATTTTTGCAAGTATATTAAAAGACTGAAATATGACAGTGAACCAAGTATTCAGACCCATTACTCAGAACTTCAATGAAGCACCCTGGCAGCAATTACAGCCTGGCGTCATCTTGAATGTGACAAATAAAGCTTTGCACAGTTAGATTTGATTTGAATTTTTCTGTCATTCTTTTCTGCAGATCGTCCTAAGCTCTCTCAGGCTGGATGAAGCTCATCAGTAGGTGGCTATTTTCAGGTCTCTCCAGAGATGTTTGATTAGATTCACCTTCTGGCTGGACAACTCAGGAAACGTCCTCGAGTCGTATCTAAGCCACTCCTTTGTTGTTTTGCATTATGTTTTGGGTCATTGATTTGTTAGAAGGTGAACCTTCAGTTCAGTCTGAGGTCCATAGTGCTCTGAAGCCTGTTTTTGTTAAAGAAATCTCTGTAATTTGCTCCATTTAGCTTTCCCTCAACCCTGTCTAATCTTCTAGTCTCTGCCACTGAAAAACAACACCACACCATGACACTACCTCCTCAATGCTTCACCATTAGATTGGTATTGCACCGATGATTAATGGTACTTGTTTCCTCCAATATTGGCTTCACCAGACAAGAGAATGTTGTTTTTTACAGTCTGAGAGTCATTTGGGTGCCTTTTTGGAAACTTCAAGTGGGCTTTTATGAGAACCCAGATGGTAGTGTGTTGCAGTGATGTTCTCCTTCTGGAGGTTTCTCCCATCTCCTAACAGGCTCTGTAGAGTTCAGCCACAGCAACCAATGGGTTATTGGGCATCTACCTTCCTATAAATGCTCAGTTTGACCAAATGGTCAGCTATAGAAAAAGTTGTGGTTGTTCCAGCATTCTTATATTTAAAAATTATACAGGCTCTTCAAAATGGTTAATGGTGGATGAATTTTATTGCAGGCTTCCATAGATCTGTGTCTTGACACAATCCTGTCTCTAAGCTCTGCAGGCAATCCCTTTGACCCCATGGCTTCCTTTGTTTCTCTGATATACACAGATAACTGTAGGACCTCCTATAGACAGGTGTGTGCCTTTCCTAATCGCGCTCAGTCGATTGAATTCACCAGTTGGACTACAAACAAGGTGTAGAAACATCTCAGTGATGATCAATAAATAGATTGGCACGCACAATGGGATCCAGGCCTGTATGTTTGTGTCAATGTAATATTTCAGCTTTTAATTTTAATAAATTAGCAAACATTTCTAAAATTTTGTTTTCACTTTTTCATTCTAGGGTATTTAGTTTTGCCTGACGAAAGAAAAAAATAATTAAAAAAAATGTGAGCACAAGACTAGAACATAAAATGTGAAAAAAGGTGAAGGTGCATGAATCCATTCTGAATTCACTGTAAATACAGCAGAGATTACTAAAGTGCTGTTTTGTTTTGCATTTGACATATTATAATTATAATTTCTGTTGGCTTACAATGGACTTTCTTAGGCTATAAACCACTGGAGGCAATAAATTATAGCCAGGTACTGTCATTAAAAGTCTAAATAAAGATGTGTTATTTTACAAACTGGTGACACAGGAGCTTAAAACAAAATTGCATTTCAACATACAAACTATCTATTACAAGAAACAAAATGTGTTGGAAGAGTTTTGTGAGGAAATGAAAGCCCAGCAGATGATTTTTTTAACTGGATGCCATTTTTTTTTTTTAACTGCGGGGCTTTTCCTCATTTCTTCAGGTTAGTGTCTACATTCCACCTCATGCCTACAAAAGCTGGCTGATCAAATAACAAGCTCAGAGCAAAATCACCTGAACTCCCTTCTGATTACTCTGGTTGATTTTAATAAGGCAAATCTCAGCCACGAACGTCCCAAATTTATACAGCACATAAAGCGCCCTACCAGACACAGAAACACACTGAATCATTGCTATACAGAGTTAAAGCATACCTATTGCCCTGACCCCATGGAGCTTTGGGTTTCTCTGACCACTGTTTGATTCATTTGCTTCTAGCCTAAAGAAGTAAGTGAAAATCTGCTACAGCTGTGATTAATAAAGTGAGAAGATGGGCTACTGAGGCAAAGCTGAAGCTAAAAGCCTGCTTTGACTGGATGGACTGGGGTGTCTTTGAAAATACTGCTGCCAACTTAGACCCTGTCCACACATACCCAGGTATTTTTTAAAATGTAGCTTTTTGTATGTGTTTTGGCCTTTTGTCCACACGCAAACTGCATTTTATGTCCGTGAAAATGGACCTTTTGAAAAACTCCTGCCAGAGTGAAGATGTTTAGAAACTCTGTCTTCCCTGTTTGCACGATGACAGGAAAAACAGAGCTTTTGGCTTGTAACATCAAAGTGTGTGCCGGTATATTCTTTGCTTGACGTCAGTGTGTGTGCCAAGTAGTGCTGGTATTAACCTTATTAAAGGGGCTTATTACATGTTTGCATTTGAACGTGCATTTACTTTATCACTATATTGAGCAACAGAGGCGTTACAATACAATATGGAGGTCACTGCTATATCGAACACAGAGACATAACCCAGCCACCAGCATCGGCAGCTTTGAACAAGACACAGTTTGACCTCTGTTTGGTGGGACAACTTTGAGAACAGAGTGATTGTTGCTGAAGAATGGAGAGAGAATTTTCATTGTCAAGGATTCGCTGTTGGCTTTCAATGAGCTGCTTCACCCATACATCGAAGGAAAGACAATAATAATGAGATTGTCTGTCAGTGTTGTCAAAAACGTTGCCTGCACACTCTACTGTTTACCAGACAAAGAGAGATTATGCAAGATGGCAAACACCTTCGGCCTGTCAAGACAGTTGGTTTCTAAAACAGTAAGGCAAGTGTGTGAAGCAATTACAGTCCACTTGGGTCCTATATATATACAGTCATATGAAAAAGTCTGGGAAACCCTTTTAATTCTTTGGATTTTTGTTTATCATTGGCCGAGCTTTTAAAGTAGCAACTTCATTTTAATATTTGACATGCCTTATGGAAACAGTAGTATTTCAGCAGTGACATTAAGTTTATTGGATTAACAGAAAATATGCATCATAACAAAATTTGACAGGTGCATAAATTTGGGCACCCCAACACAGATATTACATCAATATTTAGTTGAGCCTCCTTTTGCAAATATAACAGCCTCTAGACGCCTCATATAGCCTTTGATGAGTGTCTGGATTCTGGGTGGAGGCATTTTTGACCATTCTTCCATACAAAATCTCTCCAGTTCAGTTAAATGTGATGGCTGCCAAGCATGGACAGCCTGCTTCAAATCATCCCATAAATTTTCGATGATATTCAAGTCAGGGGACTGTGATGGCCATTCCAGAACATTGTACTTCTCACTCTACATGAATGCCTTTGTAGATTTTGAACTGTGTTTTGGGTCATTGTCTTGTTGGAATGTCCAACCCCTGTGTAACTTCAACTTTGTGACTGATGCTTGAACATTATCCTGAAGAATTTGTTGATAATGGGTTGAATTCATCTGACCTTCGACTTTAACACAGGCCCCAGTCCCTGAACTAGCCACACCGCCCCACTGCATGATGGAGCCTCCACCAAATTTGACAGTAGATAGCAGGTGTTTTTCATGGAATGCGGTGTTCTTCTTCCTCCATGCATAGCGCTTTTTGTTATGACCAAATAACTCAATTTTTGTCTTATCAGTCCAAAGCACTTTGTTCCAAAATGAATCTGGCTTGTCTAAATGAGTATTTGCATACAAAAAGCAACTCTGTTTGTGGTGTGAGTGCAGAAAGGGCTTCTTTCTCATCACCCTGCCATACAGATGTTCTTTGTGCAAATTGCACTGAATTGTAGAACGATGTACAGATACACCATCTGCAGCAAGATGTTCTTGCAGGTCTTTGGAGGTGATCTGTGGGTTGTCTGTAACTATTCTCACAATCCTGCACATATGCTGCTCCTGTATTTTTCTTGGCCTGCTGGGTTTAACAGCAACTGTGCCTGTGGCCTTCCATTTCCTGATTACATTCCTTACAGTTGAAACTGACAGTTTAAACCTCTGAGATAGCTTTTTGTAGCCTTTCCCTAAACCATGATACTGAACAATCTTTGGTTTTCAGATCTTTTGAGAGTTGCTTTGAGGATCTCATGCTGTCACTCTTCAGAGGAGAGTCAAAGGGAAGCACAACTTGCAATTGACAACCTTAAATACCTTTTCTCATGACTGGGCACACCTGTCTATGAAGTTCAAGAGTTAACGAGCTAATCCAACCAATTTGGTGTTGCAAGTAATCAGTATTGAGCAGTTACATGCATTTAAATCAGCAGAATTACAAGGATACCCAAAGTTTTGCACAGCCTGTTTTTCACATTTGATTTAATTTCATACAACTAAATACTTCTTCACTAAAAATATTTGTTCAGAAAACACCCCAGTACTCAGATGTTCCTAGGAAATGAAAGACATACCACGGTTATCTTTTTTGTTGAAAGTAGAGTAAATTATTATGCGGGCTGAGAGGGGTTCCCAAACTTTTTCATATGACTGTATAATTATCTGCCACTGAGTCCAAAGTGGAGGAACATGTACCTGTGTTTCACCAAGCCCATGGCATCCCTCAGTGCATTGGTGACATGGATGCATTTTTTTTGTGTTTTCATGTGAGATTAAAAAAAAAACAGTGAGCATGGGGATGGGATTTTTTTTAACAACAAAGGAGGAAAACTCATGTTTTTAAAAATACTCGGATACATGACGACTAGGCGTCAGATGAACTGGCAGACACAGTAACATCTTATGCTAGCTTTTGTGAAGATATGTGTGTCTCCACCAAGACCTGGTTAAAAGGTAACAACAGCAAACCTTGGTTCACTGCAAAACTCAAGCAGCTTCATCAAACCCATAGAAGTGGGAATAGAACACTCTTTAGACAGGCAAGGAACACACTGACAAAAAAAATCAGATTGGCTAAAAAGATTTACGTAGAAAAGCTAAAAATGAGTTTTTAGCCAGTGACCCTGTATTAGTGTGGAAAGGACTAAAAATTTTTCAAATGACTGAAAACCATCTCCCCATATTGCAGTAAATCACCAGCAGGCTGTTGAATTGAAATCTTTTACTGCAGGTTTAATAAGCCACAGAATACAAACAACGTCATCTCTAGCCCTCTTAGTGTACAGATTTATACGACTTCCCTGCCACACATTCTCCCACTCAACTTGCATTAAATATCTCTGAAGAGGATGTGTGTCGGCTTGTTTACATCTCTCTGACTGACTCAGACAACTTGTCTACAGACCCACATTGTATGGAAAACCTCATCAAAAACATCAAAACACTTTGTTGGACAGTTATCTTATACAAACATCTTATTGTTATTATTAATTCATTATAAATTTTTTACATCTAAGATGTCTCACTTAAAGTTTTTCCAACGCTGTATCTGTGCTAATGTGTATATAAACACAGGGAATTCCAGTCTCTGTGTTACATCTTGCCTGAAGAAAGTCTTTGAAAGCTTGCATATTGTAATCTTTTTAGTTTTTCAATAAAAGGTGTCATTTTGCTTCACTTCTCATTTCATCCATAATGGGACTAACACGGTACAACACCCTCCCTACTATGGCCAACACACTAAGAAAGCAAAAGGTCCAGTTGGGGTCTGACCCTTCTGCTTAAATATCTGTGCTGATCAACAGGCCCCTGTCTTTACTTGTATTTTTAACAAATCATTAGTGTTATGTGAAGTTCCCTTATGCTTCAAACAAACCACAATCATACCAGTCCTCAAAAATCCAGTGTAACAGGACGACAGGCCTGTTGCTCTGTGGTCATGAAGACCTTTACGATACTGGTGTTAGCTCACTTGAAGGGCTCCCTTCAGTTTGCTTATCGAGAGAACTGGTCAATAGATGATGCAGTCAACATGGGTCTGCACTACATCCTGTACCGTCTTGACAACCCAGGGACATATGTAAGGATTCTGTTTTTGGACTTCAGCTCTGTATTCAACTTAATAACCTCAGAACTACTGCACTCGAAATCCACCCAGCTTACTGTCCCTGCCACCACCTTTCAATGGACCACCAATTTCCAGACCAATAGGAAATGTGCAGGTGAAACTGGGGAAACTTGCATCTAGCTATCTCAGGATCAACATGGGCACCACCCACCCCAACCTACCCCCCAACCCAGAATTTGTGCTCTCTTCACTGCTCTTCTCCCTCTATACTAATAACTGCACCTCTAAGGACCCCTCTGTCAAACTTATCAAATATGTGGATGACGTATGAGCCCATCGTTGGGCTCATCATGAAAGATGGCGAGTCTACATAGTGTAGTCAGAACAATCTTGAGCTAAATACTGTCAAAAGTGTGGAGATGACAGTGGACTTTAGGAGAGGTTGTACAATATTATCTCCCCTCTCCATACTTAATAATGCTGTGACAGTTGTGGAATCCTTCAAGTTTCTGGAATCCATAATCTCCCGGGAATTGAAATGGGAGACCAATGTAGTGTCCATCATAAAAAAGGCACAGCAGCGAATGTACTTCCTGTGACAGCTGAGGAAGTTCAACCCTCCACAGGAGCTGCTGATTCAGTTTTACACAGCAGTCATTGAGTCTGCTTTCAGCTCATTCCTAACAGTGTGGTTCGGATCAGAGACTAAACATGACAAAAAAAAAAAAACAGATTAAAATGAATAGTTAGGTCTGCGGAAAATCTCATTGGTGCAAGTCTGCATACCTTACAGGAGCTGTCCTATTCCAAAGTCATGAAACGGGAAGGGAAAATCATCACCGACCCCTCACATCCAGGCCAAAACCTTTGTGAACTTCTTCTGTCAGACCGCACCCCCCAGGGTCTTGCAATACTATTTACTGTACATATTCTTATTATTTGTTTTTCTTTGTTTATTTCAGTATTTCTTGCCATGAGTTGCACTCTGCTCTTTGTATGTAGTATATAAATTCTCTGTTTTGTTTTTTATGTGTGATTAACAGTCGATTATGTAACTTATACTTGGGGAGTAGGGCTGGGCCATATTATACCTTTCACGGTAATACCGGTACAATGTTAGACAATGATACGAAAATGAAATATTGCAATAGAATATGGGTAAAACGCGCATGTGCAGTGCCTTTGTTTTCATACACACATGGCGGAAAAAGCATGGCGGTGACGGAGAATGAGAAGGGCGAAAGCGGATCGTTGAATGAAACAGATGAACCAGAATTGGTTTGTAAAAATGGTGCAACTTCAGTGGTGTGGAACAGGTTTGGTTTTCACCCGTCCGATACCCAACAAAGCACAATTTTTTGTAGAACATGCAAGCGGGCCGTCGTGGCGAAGGGAGGAAACACCACAAACCTATTTCATCATTTGAAGCAGAAGCACTTGTTGGAGTACAACAATACTGTTAAAGCACGTGAAGGTGTGTCCGCTTCAACTAGCATGGTGGTGAGACCAAAGAAGCTGACTCAACAAACAATCGGCGTAGCTTTAAATAGCTGCATGCCTTATGACAAAAGTAGCAAACCCTGGGGGGAACTAACTAATGCAGTGATGCATTGTTTAGCCGGGGATATGATGCCCATTTAGAGTGTGGAAAGAGAAGGTTTCACAAAGATGCTTAAAAAGTTCGATCCACGCTACAAGCTGCCCACCAAGAAATACTTCTCTAAAGTCGCCTTGCCTGATTTATATGAAGAGGTCCGTACTGAGGTGTCAAATGCATTATCTTCGGTGGAGTTTTTTGCGTCCACCACGGACATGTAGTCAAGCCGAACATCAGACCCCTACATGAGCCTCACAATACACTACGTGGACAAAGACTGGAAGCTACAAAACAAGTGCCTTGAAACAAGTTTTTTCCCCGAAGACCATACAGGGGAAAATATAGCCAAAGGCTTAAAAGAGTTCCTCAGCCCATGGAATCTTCAGGAGGAAAAACAAGTGTGTGTGACGACCGACAACGGGGCCAACGTTATGAAAGCTGTCCCACTCAACAACTGGACCAGACTTTCATGCTTCGGACATCGCCTCCACATTGCGTAGGTAAGTTAATTATAATGCAGTGTTCTAGCGCCCGGCTAATTTAGTTCAGTGCCCGGCTGTCATCTCGCATGACATTGTGAGATGACAGCCGCAGATCTGCAGGCACAGGCAGATCTAATGATCTGCAGAGATGGCAAGGGACGAGCGGGCGGGTGGGCAAATACTGCTAAAGCTAATAGCGGGTGTTGAGGCAGAGCAGACTTCACAAGCAAAGGCTATAGGGAGGTGGGGTTTCGAGAGCAGGCTGTACATGGTAAGAGCGGGGGTGTAGCAGCTTAATACAGTTGCAAAAAGTATGGAGAGGAGGGTGCGGCGAGAGGAGGTCTGATAAAATAAAAAAAAAAGTCTAGTGAAACCAGTCTGTCAGATATCAGAAAAAAAGGCGTCAGGAAGTGATATCTCTGTTCTCAGCATCAGCGCATTCTGTATAGTGCGGCTGAGTGTACAGCAGCTCTCTTCTTGTAAAGTACATAGCAAACCAATATATACACATACAGTTGTTTAAGCATTAGTTGTGCTCTGTGTGCAAAAATCCTTGTAGCACTTACTGTGGTTCCTGTTTAAAGTGACCCCATCTGCCGTTCTTATATTTGCTCATATTTGGACCAGCGTCCATATTGCAAAAAGTGTGCAGAAACCCTTGCAGCACACACTGTGTCCTGAGCAAAAGTTTTGTCACTGAATTTCTGAGGGTTTTGTACGGGAGCGTATTAGGGCCACGGTGAAGAAAAAAAAAAAATACGGACAAAGTGAAGAAAAAAAACTTTATGTCAAGAATAAAGTTGAGATGTTGACTTTATTCTCAACATTTCCACTTTAATCCTGACGCTTATGACAAGAATAAAGTCGACATGTTGCTACATAATTTATGACGGGGGTTTGAGAAAATCTAGTAAATTAAACATTCATTTTAAGATGAAGTTTAGTTTATGATGTTCTACTTTAATGACAAACTACAAGAATAAAGTCAACATGTTAAATTTAATCTCGAGATAAACGGCAAGAATAATGTAGAAATGTCGAGAATGCATACCTGCCATAGTGCAAGTGTGAATTGAATATCCAACAGGCTCTTCCTTTACCACTCAAAAGTCTTAATGTTGGTAAAAATGCACATTACACTTCTGAAAGAATAATGCAAGAGCTGATGGATGTCTTAGCATCAGAAATAAAATCTAACATACTGAAAAATAGACACACAGAAACGTTTTTCAGTATTCTGTGTAATGAAACCACAGATATCTCAGATGTAAAACAATTAATCATTTACATTAAATATGTTTTCCAGGTCACTAAAGAGGTCAGAGTTAGTTTTGTATCAACCTGCAATATGATTGACTGCATAGCGGAGACTATAACCAACACACTGAGTGAGACTATGGACACTCTAGGCTTGAATTTTATGTTATGTTTTATGTTGCAAAGCAACTCTTTTTAGGTTTTGTGGATATTGTACATGGTTATGCTCAGGATATGTCCACTGGAAATGCCTTTTGGTTAAACTGTCAGCAAGGAATTTTCATTTGCACTGTTAAATTTTTATATAGCTTTAATGCACATAAAAACAGCTGCTTGTTTAAGTGAAAATAAATTGAAGGTTTTTGCACTAATAAAGTTGTGGAGTTGTAAAGTATTTTATCTCGCGTCAATCATATCATCAGTTATATCGTTATCGTAAATGTTCAAATATATATCGTGATAAATATTTTTGGCCATATTGCCCTGCCCTATTGGGGAGTCTCCAAAACTGGAGTCAAATTCCTTGTTTTCATGTATACTTAGCCAATAAATGTGATTCTGTTTCTGATATACACAGCCATTGGATGACATCAGGGGATGCCAAGAGTCAAAGCCAAAAGAATCAAGAAAGTAAGGAGTAAAACGTAATCAGAAGTGAAGCCAAAGTGAAGTTAAAAGACCCAAGAAACACACCGACTACTAGGGCCTACTTGGAAAATAAGCAAACTACACTAAGAATATTGAGAAGTAGACCAATCCACCAAGGAAGAACAAATGTTCTGACCGTCACCATATTTATAGAATCACATGGCATGATGTCAGAAATTCGAAAGATGTGGTCGCATGACACACTGCAGGAGCAAAAGAAATAAGACAAAAAAAATGAAACTTTGCCAAAATAAGTCCAAATGAAAAGCAAAACACAAAAAAAGAATCCATGAATAAAACAAAAAAAAAAACTAAAATATACCAAAAAAGTATAAGTATATATACAGTATATATACGGTTCCTGTCTTTAGCCCACTTGGAGAGAGAAGACACAAGTATTCAATATTCACAGCAGTTTAAATATACAGCAGGCAGGAAGTTCTAAGTCTCTTTTCTTTAACACAGTACTGATTCTTTGAGAGTTGAGCTAATAAAAGCATAGATAATGAAAGAGCTGCCATGAATAATAATTGAAATCAGGTAATGTGTTCCTCATAAAATATGATTTCCAAGAATTAGGTGTCTACCTTATAAAAAAATGAGCTAAACTATATCAGACAGAGAATACAACTGTAACACTGAAAATACTGATATTACAGATGCTACTATACTGTATATACTCAATGCTGCATAATATTTAATTACTTACACTTAAGCCTTGAATGTTTTTATTTTTCTCAGTACGTCTGTTTCTTCTTGTTTCTGTTATATTTGCTCATATATTTTCTACTTCTGAAAAAAGGTTTTCAAGTCACAACCAATATGTGCTGACACAACATTGACAAGAGGAAAACCAAACTGTAGGATTATTTGAAGGCCAGGGACATTTGACAAGATAACAGAAACAAATGAGCTGAAAGAGTTCATGGGTGGCTTTGATGCTAATGGAAACACCACATAAGGGAAATGTTTTTTAGTTTAGGTTATTTGTAAAGGATTTGACTAATAGACTTCAAAATGACAAAATCTTCCGTTGTCTTCCTGAGGGAGCTGTCATCATTAGTGCGTAGTGCAAGTGCAAATATTAAAAATACAAACAAAAGATGTTACAGTCTAAAGGTAATGATGGCTTTGACCATAATTGCAATTTAAAATGCACTGTTCTGCATGAGATACCTACTATAATGCACTAAGTTGATATATTGATCTGTGGATGTACCTATTCTGGGAATTGTATCATTATGGAGACAAATGGACAATAAATAAATAAAAGACTAATAATCCATCAGAAGGGGCTCCCTCCACTTATGTTATGCAGGCTTCTGTATGGTGCTTTTAGAACTGATTTGGGGTCTCAGGACCACAGAGAAAACAAGGCACAACCTCAGAAGTTATAAAGGGCATTCCTGACCTTGGCAACAGGTTTTTTTCAGTTCAGCTGGTGTCTTGCTGCTTCTGGCCAGCTGTGTTGTGCTTGTTGTGCTTTGCGTCAATCACTTAAAAGCCTGTACAGCAGCTGTCCTTTTTCCGCATCGCGTCTTTGTCACTCATTTTTTTGGGGAATAGGGGCTGCTGAACGAACGAACGCTAAGTAGAAGTGGACAGATCAGCTACTGGCCTTGTTCTGCTTCTGCCAAGATGCATGCCTTTTCTGTTTGTCTGTTTGCGCTCTAAGTTCTGAAGGAGTAGGAGGCGGAGGAGTGTGTGTGTGTGTGGAGGGGTGTGTGTGACGGCTGAACGCATGCTAAGGAGAAGTGCTTAGATCTGGTCACGATCGCTTCGCTTAAACTCCCCCAAATCCCCAACTCCCCCTTCCCCGGAGGCGCGCTACGCTCCTGCCACTTCGTTTTGGGAAGTGGAAGCTGAACGCTAAGGAGAAGTGGTCTTTGTGCTGGCTCTGTACTGCTTGTTTTCAGCTTGTCACTCTGTGTGTCAATCATTTAAAAGCCTCTACAGCAGCTCTTATCCTGTCTCACTGCCTTGTCTTGCCTAAAGTTAAAATGTTTTATAATAGAGATGTTACTCATATCCTTAGCCCAACATCCACATATCATATGTGTTTACAAAGTGTGTTTTAATAAGTTTACATGTGTTTAAAGCATGTGGGATGGGTATTTTTATATCGCAGATTTTCACCTATCGCGGGTGGGTCTGGAACGTAACTTCCGCAATAGGTTGGGGATTACTGTATAATTATTGTTAATGCAGACTATTCTCCAGAGAGCACCAACACCCAGGATTACGGTATGGAATATTTTTGATTATTGTATGCGTCAAACAAATTTTTAAAAAGTAATGCTGAATCCTGAATATTAATATATCCAATTTGATTCTCCGGTAACTACCATTTTTAAAAAATTATATCTGTTTAAAATGAGAGGGGCTGGGGATTTAAAATCAAAAATGATCATAGGTTACCATTAATTATTATGCTCAGTAACATCTCTGTGTGTAGGCGCGTGAGCGCGCTCGTGTGTGTGTGTACAAGATGTAGCATTTTATTTCTATCTATGTCTACGATGATTAATGTACAAATACAATGTTCATATTACTGAAGTAAGCAATAGTAGTTTTTTTCTGTTACCGAAACGGGTAATCCATTCAATTAGTTTTTGTCTCAGCGTCTGGAAATTCAAACAGGGCCTCTCCTATGAGAATATTCAGGAGTGGTTTAAAAGCACAGGCAGGTTGTGTATTAGCTCTGACATAAGATGTCAGTATTCTAAACTGCGTACAGAAGGGCCCGCTTGTGAAATGCGTAATCGTTCGAAACATACTCTCGCTGTAGCCGGGTGTTCTCTGCACGGGACCTCCTGTTTTTAAAAGTCTGAGATAACGAAACATTTTTGCTTTATAAACTCTCATTTTTTACAGCCAGGTGGATCCAGACTCTAGGGATGAACAGGATCCAGGAGCTTATATCGAAGCGAGTGCTTAATAGACACAAGGCAACTGTGTTTTCATTCATTCTGCTAAATGAAATGTAACTATTTTAATACAGACTAGTAGCCCCAAAGTCCGGATGATTTTTAGACGAATCAAGTGTATTGTTGAATAATTGGGTAAATGAATATTATAATATGTTATATCTTAATACACAGGGAACCTGTGACCAGGCAGTCTGTTTTTATTTACGTCTTTAGATTTTTAAAAAGTTTGTATCTAAACGTGCATTTTTCTGTGGTACCTGTTTCTTTATCTGCTTTTTTCACAAAGGTAAGGTATCTTTACTAGGCGCTCAAGTCACCGCGTTCAAATATGAATTTCATTTGTTTATCCAGTTCACTTTCCATAGTGTTTAAAAGGTCGCTTGAAACTGGGGTTTCCGTACCAACTGAGCCTTTTGTTTTCGAGGTAGGCCTACTAGGTACATCTTGCATGTGTATTCATAGTTATGCTCTCGAACCTATTAAAATAGTAATGAAAGGAATTACCACGCTTAATAGGGCTCTGAGAGGCCCTCCTTTCTGATTTAAAAGGGTTTTTTTCTTTTTAACGGTAATTTTTTATCGCTGAATTTTTTAACGGTGCAACAAGGTTTCTTTAGCAGAGGGTTAAGTTTGTGTGTTACTGGGGTATGTTTAAAGCTACTTCACCCGGCACAGAGTATCCAATATATTAACATTGTACTAGTCAGGGTCTATTGAGGATCAGGATTTCACTTTCTTTTACAAATCTGTACCTCCTTTTCCCATCTTGTGCATTGTTCAGTAAACATTGTTTGTTGTTGGATCCTGAATATTCTCATAGGAGAGGCCCTGTTTGAATGTCCAGACACCGAGACAAAAACTAATTGAATGGATTACAGTAATCCCTCCTCGATCGCGGGGTTTGCGTTCCAGACCCCCCGCGATAGGTGAAAATCATGAAGTAGAAACCATATGTTTGTGTGGTTATTTTTATATATTTTAAGCCCTTATAAACTCTCCCACCCTGTTAACATTATTAGAGCCCTCTAGACATGAAATAACACCCTTTAGTCAAACGTTTAAACTGTGCTCCATGACAAGACAGAGATGACAGTTCTTTCTCACAATTAAAAGAAAGCAAACATATCTTATCTTCAAAGGAGCGCCGTCATAAAGGAGCGCGTCAGGAGCAGAGAATGTCAGAGAGCGCTCGCAAAGAAAAGCAAACAATCAAAAAATCAACACATGCTTTTAAGTATACAGAAGCACCGCGATAAAGCGGCATTTTGTAGAGGAGCGTCCGTGTCCTCTGTGCAAACAGCCCCTCTGCTCACACCCTCCGTCAGGCAGAGAGCGAGAAAGATAGAGAGAAGCAAACAAGCACAGCGCGGGAAGCATATCTTATAGCATTGAGGAGTTTTAGTTAATATGCAATACATGCTCTGATTGGGTAGCTTCTAAGGCATCCGCCAATAGCGTCCCTTGTATGAAATCAACTGGGCAATCAAACTGAGGAAGCATGTTACCTAAATTAAAAGACCCATTGTCCGCAGAAAGTGGCGAACCAGTGAAAAATCTGTGATATATGTTTAGATGTGCTTACATTTAAAATCCGCGATAGAGTGAAACCGCGAAAGTCAAAGCGCGATATAGCGAGGGATTACTGTACCCTTTTCAGTAACAAAAAAAAACTACTATTGCTTACTTCAGTCATATGAACATTATTTGTACAATAATCATCGTACATGTAGATAGATAGAAATAAAATGCATGGTACTGAGCATAATAATTAGCGGTAACCAATGATCATTTTTAATTTTAAATCCCCAGCCACTCTTGTTTTAAATAGATATAATTTTTATAAAAGGGACTTACCGGAGAATCAACTTGGAAATATTAATATTAAGGATAAAATATAAGGAATCAGCAATAGGTTTTTTTAAATCATACTCGTTTCACGCATATAATAATCAAAAATATGCCATACCGTGATCTTGGGTGTCGGTGCTCTCTGGAAAATAGTCTTTATTAACAATAATTACATTTCATTTAGTCCTGTCCATAAATAATAGAAATCATTATTCTAATAAGATTATGAAGACTAACCATTTTCGCTGAAAATCAAAGTCATCTTATCGTTCTGATCGGCAAGCAGGGAAATGGATCGGGTTACGTTCGATGTCTCATTTATATAGAGAAAATAGCGGTATTTTTTGAAATTTGGACAGTGATTTGTTTTAGCAAATGTGTGCCTTTGGCCATACATTTTAAAAGGTCAGAGGTCCGTCCAAAGAATTTTATTTAAAAGGCACCTTTGTAATAAGATTTCTTTAAGCAGCTGCCTGCCCCCTAGATCATTTTACACTGACCACCGGGTGATCTGACATGTGGTTACAAGATTTATGTGTGAACACACCTGTTGACTCTGAAGTGTGAATCGTCCCCCGACCTCCTCCTCCTTAGCTTCATATGTCCCGATCTGGGTGCGACCCATGTTTTGGAAGAAGCTGAAAATGACCGCCGTATGCTTGGAATAGCTGTATGGTATTTTAAAGCTTTAAAGTGCCTTTTTCTATCACCAGAATGTCTGACATGGTGAAGGCTTTGGACTGTTTTAGGCAGGTTATTCAAGCATGCTCAGTTCACTCTGGGTGTGTCTGAGTACAATTCTAACTTTTGGAAAGTTAAACGCCTTTCTTCAACAATGTGGAGCCTTAGGTCATCTGAAAATACAGACCCGTACTTGATTATTTAAGATGGTAGGTGTTTGATAGATTAGATTTGTTTGATAGTTTTAGATTGATCTATACTAATAAAAGGCAAAGCCCTCACTCACTCACTCACTCACTGACTCATCACTAATTCTCCAACTTCCCGTGTGGGTGGAAGGCTGAAATTTGGCAGGTTCATTCCTTACAGCTTCCTTACAAAAGTTGGGCAGGTTTTATATCGAAATTCTACGCGTAATGGTCATAACTGGAAGCAGTTTTTCTCCATTTACTGTAATGGAGATGAGCTTCAACGCCGTGGGGGCGGAGTTTCGTGTGACATCATCACGCCTCCCACGTAATCACGCAGTACATAGAAAACCAGGAAGACCTCAAAAAAGCGCTCAAGAAAACATGCATTATATAATTGAGAAGGCAGCGAAACAATAAGAAGCGAGCGAGTGACATATACAACCATATACATGAGTTCTGCTACTTCGGAAACAAAGCACGATGTAAACCTACACTTTAAATTAAGTTCATAGACAGGCTGCCGCTGGCGTTTGTAATTTAGTGCCTGCCCATATAAGGCCGTCCGTCAGCGGCAATCCAATAGCAAACTGCCACGGGTAAATATTCACGGGTGAAGGACTGTGCTTATGGAGAGGAAGATGAGATGGTCAGGGTGGTGTTTGACACAAACTCAGCGAAACTGCGAGAGAAAGTTTTAAGTGCCAGGACTAAGGTAACATTAAATACAGCCATGGACATAGCACGAGATGGCACCAGCACAGCTGGGAACCTTCGATGCATGTACACCGAGTGGCTCACGTGAACTGACGCAGTGCACAGATAAAAGCAACAGTTCCAAAGAGCTGAACAAAACCGAATTACACAATTGAAAAGGCAGCAAAAATATGAAGCGTCTCATACATACAAGCATATTCATAAATCCAACTACTGCGGAAACAAAGCACACGTTGGAAAAGTCAATGTCCGCTAAAGGAAGACAGTGTAAAAAACCTGTGCATGCAGTGTGTCAGGTCTCAGATAAAGAAGAAGACGAGCTGTTTATTGATGCAGTAAGAAACGAATCGATGAATGAAACCTGAACATGTAACTTGAACACAACACATCCTACAAATACGAACCTGATTGAAAGAAATAATGATAATCAAATCCTTGATGACAGCAACACTCAGTAACACTCACAAAACAAATACTGTATATTGACAGTCATGTTACGTTATTTTTAAAATGTTCCCTTTTCTTTTCTAGCTTTTTAACACACTACTTCTCCGCTACGCTGGTATATATATATATATGTATATATATAACCCGATCTACATACTCGAATAATGGATACTTTATTAGCCATCAATGATTGTTTTGGTAAAGCCATACTCAGTGTATTCATTAGATGAGCGGTAAAAAGTAAGGGCAGGGAGGATGACTTATTGAGGCATGCAGGCTGTAGTCTTGCGTCAACTCTATCTGAATTGCGCGATCACATTTGAAAAAATATATCTTTTCAAGTTCTATTTAGTCCATATGTGTCAAACTCAAGGGCGGGCCACATCCGCCCGTGTAATTATATCCGCCCGAGATCATTTTATATACTGTATTATTGTTATTAAAGCCGGGTATATGAAGCGCTGGTAACACAATAAACTACAGATCCCATAATGCAGCGCTTCAGCTGCCTTGCGAACACTTACGCGTTAATCAAGTCTACCTTATGATGCTGCAAGTTATTGCGAAGCTAGCTCACACGATGCTGAAGAGAAAAGTTGATTCTGAAAATAGAGCCTTTAACAACCGATGGGAGGCTGAGTATATGTTTACTGAACCCGTGTGTCTCATTTGTGGAGCTAATGTGGCTGTAATTACAGAATTTAATCTAAGACGGCACTATAAAACAAAACATCAGGGTAACCTGAAAGACCTGAATGCAATGCAGAAGATACAGAAAGCAGAAGAATTAAATAAGAATCTGACACTTCAGCGGACGTTTTACCGTGCACAATCACAAAGTGATTTCAATTGAGCTGCTTTTATGGGAGACACAACCACTTGCCCCACTTTCCCTGTTACCAAGTAATGTTAAACCAAGTCGTCACTACGGTGTTCCCAAATCGCACTTTGCTGATAAACTGGCGCACTGCGCACTGAGTTTGCACGGCGCTTTGGTGACTTTGAAGAACAAAAAAAGTCCGTCTACATGCGGCTCGAACCTTGTGCATGTTTGGTAGCACATATCTGTGTGAGAAGCTCTTCTCAGTGATAAAGACTAACAAAACAGCACACAGGAGTCGCCTCACTGATGAGCACCTGCAATCCATCCTGAGAATCTCCACAACACAGAACCTCACACCAAACAGAAACGAACCTGTGCCAAAAAGATGCCAGGCGTCCAGCTCTAAAATGACATATGAGCAAAGACAACTGAATGATTTGATTTGTTATTGCTGAAAGGAACACATTTTATTTATATTTCAGGTTTTGTTATGCAGCATGTTCATATTTGAATTTGTATAATTTTGACAGGATATATTTTTATGGAGAGCAAAATCTTTTGGGATATTTAAAATCTAAGTTTATTTTTATAAAATATAAAATTACATAAGAGTAAAGAAATTTGAATGTTTGTTCTTTTAACGTTTACTTTATTTCTAACTTGTATAATTTAGACAGGATATATTTTTATGGAGAGCAAAATATTATAAGTTGTTTAAGGTTTGAGTTGATTTATTCAGGAATAATATTCCTGTCTGTTTTACCATTCCTACCAAAGATATTTCTGTCGACTAAATAAAAATTCCTTCTATTTAAAATTTAAATAGAACTTGAACAAATGCGATAGTTCATAATATCCACACAGACTTGCACGTAAGAGCGGGAGTTATCCGTTTTAACAAACAGCGTATTGCACTGATCTGAAATAGCTGTGTGTGTATATATGTAGATATGTATGTATATGTATATATATGTTTATATATGTGTGTGTATGTATATGTGTATATGTATAGATATGTATATATATATGTTTGTGTGTGTGTGTATATATATATATATATATATATATATATATATATATATGACAGCAACACTCATCACTCACAACAGTGACAAAACAATTACATTGACAATCATGTTACGTTATTTTCAAAATGTTTCCTTTTCTTTTCATTGCTTCTTTAACACACTACTTCTCCTGCAAGCGGGTATTTTGCTAGTTTTTATATAAATTACAATTATATTAGTTATTATAATTACAAATTATACAGCCAAGGATATATTTTTATGCGTGATTTGTAAGGGAACTGATACATACCTTTGTGTGATTTTTAAAAGGCTTATATCAACCTAGTTATCTCGTGCTTTACATGTGATCCTTAAATCCTTTAACTTTAAACGCCCCACCTGTCGTGTTAAGAGTAGCTGTGCACTCCTGCAGCATGGAGTCGGAGGAAGGGAGCTTACACACAGCTGTTTGTAAGTATACATGCGCCGGGACTCACGCAGGAGGGGCTTGTCAGCTTGCAGCAGCAATGTGGCAGCTCACTCTCTCTCTCTACACACAGACATGCTCGCAGGGACTGTCAGTTGGTCTTTCTGTGGGAAACCTGAATCATGGCTGCGGCTGTAAAAGTGCCTTTCTGTGGGGAACCCGGTCCTTTGGTCTTTCTGCGAAAGGATTTTCTGTAAAATGGGAAGCTGTTTCTTTTTGAAGTTAGGCTTCCAGAGAGCAATTAAAATCGGTTTACAAATGATAAAGCAAAGGTAGATCGATATTTTTATCTTGTGATAATATTAAAATCATAGATAGAACCGAAGAAGATGAACCGCTTTTTTATACACAACTTTCAGAAGGGCTTTCAGAACGGAGGGGACTTATGTGAACGTGTTCCTTTCACCTGTCAGAGGCAGGCAATTCATGTCTGGACATGTCCTCGGGAGAAGGGGCAGGGAAGTGGGGGGGTCAACAAACAGGAGTTGCCAGACCAAGGGGCAGCATCCATCAAATCTGCTCTTGACACATACCTTGACCAATCAGGTGGAGGGGTGGGAGTCTGGGCGGGGCGCATCATTTAAAACCCCCAATCAGGTGGTGGGGGTGGGATCAAGAAGGGGGCTGGGGTGGGGACAGGCTGTCATTCACCAGTCAACCAACAGAGGGCGGGGTGCATCATTTAAATCCGCCAATCAGAGGAAAGGGGGTGGGGCCCACAAGTCATAAATCATCTTTGATTGACAGTTTGACAAATATCGCCTGACATATACTACTGTTGTTGTATACATTTATTAATTCTTTTATGTTATGCCCCCCTGTTGCTTTATTTGAGTTACTATAATCAAGTCTTTTTTGTTTTATTTCTGCTTTATTAGGTTTAGTTTGAATTTGGGGTCCTCTAAAGTTCACAATTCAATTAAATGAAAATAAAATACATTTATATTTTCTATAAATTTTAACACAATGTGACATAGTGGCTAAGGCACTGGAATTTAAAATACAAGGTTGCTATTATATATACATATTGTAGTATCCCTTCCCAGACGGGCAAATGAATCTCGCAAACAAGTGGTGGTAAATTACCAAATAAAAGAACTAATCAATGGTTTTTATTCACTTTACTTTTTACTTCAACAAACCGACAACCACAACGTAGTCAGGACAAAGAAAACAGCAAAAAAAATCACCCCACTCAAACACAACCCACATACAAGCACCCCACCTTCCCAGCACCCCAGAGGCTGTTTTATTAAGAGTGGCAGTTGTGTCTCTGCCCGCCCCCTTTTTTCTTTTAACTATTTATGATTAAACACTGCCCAGTGGCAATTTCTTTCCCAGATCGTTACAATATATATACATATACACATACAATATACTGTATATGTACATACTATATATATATATAGGTCCTCCCTGCGTGGATTTTGCATGTTCTCCCTGTGTCTGCGCGGGTTTCCTCCAGGTGCTCCGGTTTCCTCCCATAGTCCAAAGACATGCAGGTCAGGTACATTGGCGATTTAAATTGTCCCTAGTGTGTGGTTGGTGTGTGTGTGTGTGTTTGCCCTGCGGTGGGCTGGCCCCCTGCCAGGGGTTTGTTTCCTGCCTTGCACCCTGTGTTTGCTGGGTTTGGCTCCAGCAGACCCCAGTGACCCTGTAGTTAGGATATAGCGGGATGGATAATGGATGGATATATATATATATATATATATATATATATATATATATATATATATATATATATATATATATATATATATATATGTTGTCACACACATGCGCATGGAAGGCAGTGGCTCAAATAAGGGTAATTTCACGCCTGACTAGGGAGTGGTGGAGTACACCTACCCTTTCTCTTTTTCCTCTGCAGACCAGTTATGGGAAATTCCACTTGGCCCAGATAACATCACTTCTGGTTCCAGACCTGATGTCCTCATTTCCAGTTCCGACTCAGTTGACCTCACTTCCTTTGCCAGATCGTAAAACAGCCATCTGTTTTCGTGCAAATCAGTTCTGTTTTGAACTCAGTGACTACAATTGCTCATACCCTTTTGCATTTTGACTTTAACCTACATTATATAGGTCAGCCACCCCAAACCTTTTTGTGGTGTTTTGTCTGTGCCTTTGATAATGTATGCATATATTTAATATATGCACAATGGGTCCAAGGATTTTATCCCGATACCTAATGGCAGTCAAGGTGCTGTTGTCTAGCCTGTAGAGGTCTGTGCATCCCTGCATGGGTATGCCTCCCCAGACCATCACTGAGCCACCACCAAACCAGTCACGAACAACGATATTACAGGCAGCATAATATTCTCTATGGTTTCTCCAGACCTGAGGTCATTTTTAGGACTCTGGCAGTGCTCATCATTTTTCTCCTTGCCCAAAGGAGCAGATACTGGTCCTGCTGATGGGTTAAGGTCCTTCTACCACCCTGCCCAGCTCTCCTAGAGTAACTGCCTGTCTCCTGGAATCTACACTATATACACCTTTAGTTGTCTGCAGAGGGTGGATCTAGGTCAATATGTTTGGGTGTTGGGTGGGAGGATTATGGGAGTTAATGACAGCAGAAAGACAAAATGCAGTTTATAACATTCCATTTTAGTTCTTGCCCAACGGTATACATAGGAAAAACATCAAAAAGAATTGCAACCCGTATATAAAGGAACATCGCAATGCAGTCAGAAGGAAGGACTCACAATCACTGATCTATAAACATACACAATCAACCATACATTCAACTGGGACAATATACAAGTAAGCTTTAAGGCCAGTACTAAACAACAACAACATTTATTTATATAGCACACTTTCATACAAATAATGTAGCTCAAAGTGCTTTTCTTGATGAAGAAAAGAGAAAAAAAGACAAAGTAAGAATTAAAATAAGACAACATTAATTAACATAGAATAATAGTAAGGTCCGATGGCCAAGGAGGACAGAAAAAACAAAAAAAAAACTCCAGACGGCTGGAGAGAAAAAATAAAATCTTCAGGGGTTCCAGACCATGAGACCACCCAGCCCCCTCTGGGCATTCTACCTAACATAAATGAAACAGTCCTCTTTGTATTTAGGGTTCTCACAGAAGGATTTGATGATGATGGTCATGTAGACCTCTGGCTATTAATCCATCAATGTAGGAACATCATGGTGCTTTGATTAGGTGGTGGTGGCACAGGTCGCCACTACAGAAAACCAGGAAAGAAACAGAAGAGAGAGTAGGGGTTAGTACGGATTTTAGAGCCACTATGAATAGTTATGATAATTAATTGAAAAACACAAAAGTATCAGGATTAAATTAAAATGAAGTTATGAGAAGGCCATTGTAAAGTAATGAGTTTTTAGCAGTTTTTCAGTCCATCAACAGCTTGAGCAGAGATACCCAGACTTCCCTCTCCTTGGCCACTTCTTCTAGCTCTTCCAAGGGAATCCCGAGGCGTTCCCAGGCCAGCTGGAAGATATAGTCCCTCCAGCATGTCCTGGGTCTTCCCCAGGGCCTACTCCCAGTTGGACGTGCCCGGAACACCTCACCAGGGAGGCGTCCAGGAGGTATCTTGATCACATGCCCAAGCCACCTTATTTGACTCCTCTCAATGCGGAGGAACAGCGGCTCTACTCTGAGCCCCTCCAGGATGACTGAGCTTCTCACCCTATCTTTATGGGAAAGCCCAGACACCCTGTGGAGGAAACTCATTTCGGTCACTACCCATAGCTCATGACCATAGGTGAGGGTAGGAACATAGATCGACTGGTAAACTGAGAGCTTTGCCTCACGGCTCAGTTCCCTTTTCACCACGACAGACGGATGCAGAGCCCGCATCACTGCGGACGCCACTCAGATCTGCCTGTCGATCTCATGCTCCATTCTTCCTTCATTCATGTACAAGACCCCAAGATACTTGAACTCCTCCACCTGGGGCAGGATCTCACTACCAACCCTGAGAGTTCACACCACCCTTTTCCGGCTGAGGACCATGGACTCGGATTTGGAGGTGCTGATTCCCATCCCAGCCGCTTCACACTCAGCTGCGAACCGATCCAGAGACAGCTAAAGAATCAAGGCCTGATGAAGCAAACAGGACAACATCATCTGCAAAAAGCAGTGACCCAATCCTGAGTCTACCAAACCAGACTCCCTCAACGCCCTGGCTGCACCTAGAAATTCTGTCCATAAAGTTATGAACAGAATTGTTGACAAAGGGCAGCCCTGACAGAGTCCAACTCTCACTGGAAACGGGTTTGACTTACTGCTGGCAAGCGGACCAAGCTCTGACACAGGTTCACTGTTCCACGACCAGGACAAAAACCACACTGTTCCTACTGAATCCGAGGTTTAACTATCCGACCGACCCTCCTCTCCAGTACCCCCGAATAGACTTTTCCAGGGAGGCTGAGGAGTGTGATCCCTCTGTAGTTGGAACGCACCTTCCAGTCCCTCTTCTTAAAGAGGGGGACCACCACCCTGGTCTGCCAATCCAGAGGCACTGTCCCATATGTCCATGCGATGTTGCAGAGGCGTGTCAACCAAGACAGTCCTACAACATCCAGAGCCTTGAGGAACTCCGGGCGTATCTCATCCACCCCCAGGGCCCTGCCACCAAGGAGTTTTTTGACCACCTCGGTCACCTCAGTCCCAGAGATGGGGGAGCCCACCTCCGAGTCCCCAGGCTCTGCTTCCTCATTGGAACACATGTAAGTGGGATGGAGGAGGTCTTCGAAGTACTCCCCTCACCGACCCACAACGTCCCAAGTCGAAGTCAGCACCGCACCATCCCCACCATATATACTGCACTGCTTCCCTGTCCTGAGACACCAGATGGTAGATCAGAATCTCCTCAAAGCCATCCGAAAGTCGTTCTCCATGGCCTCCCCAAACTCCTCCCATGCCTGAGTTTTTGCCTCAGCAACCACCAAAGCTGCATTCTGCTTGGCCTGTCGGTACCTATTAGCTGCCTCCAGAGTCCCACAGGACAAAAGGGTCCTGTAGGACTCCTTCATCAGCTTGACAGCACCCTCACTGCCGGTGTCCACCAACAGGTTCGGGGATTGCCGCCACGACAGACACAGACCACCTTACGGCCACAGCTCCGGTCAGCCGCCTCAACAATAGAAGCATGGAATATGGCCCATTTGGACTCAATGTCCCCCACCTCCCTCTGGATGTGGTCAAAGTCCTGCCAGAGGTGGGAGTTGAAGCTACTTCTGACAGGGGACTTTGCCAGATGTTCCCAGCAGACCCTCACAATACTTTTGGTCCTACCAGGCCTGACCAGCATCCTCCCCCACCATCAAAGCCAGTTCACCAAGTGGTGATCAGTTGACAGCTCCACCCCTCTCTTCACCCGAGTGTCCAAGACATGTGACCGCAAGTCCGACGACATGACCACAAAGTTGATCATCGAACTGAGGCCTAGGGTGTCCTGGTGCCAAGTGCACATATGAACACCCCTATGCTTGAAAATGGTGTTTGTTATGGACAATCAGTGACAAGCACAGAAATCCAATAACAAAACACCAGTAGGGTTCAGATCGGGTGGGCCATTCCTCCCAATCACACCCTTCCAGGTCTAACTGTCATTGCCCACGTGAGCTTTGAAGTCTCCCGGCAGAACTAGGGAGTCCCCAGAAGGTATGCCCTCTAGCACCCCCTTCAGGGACTCCAAAAAGGGTGGGTATTCCAAACTGCTGTTTGGTGCATACGCACAAACAACAGTTAGATCCCCTCCCCCCACTTGACGGTGGAGGGAGGCTACCCTCTCATCCACCGGGGTAAACCCCAATGTGCAGGCTCCAAGTCAGGGGGCAATAAGTATGCCCACACCCACTCGGCGCCTCTCACCAGGGGCAACTCCAGAGTGGTAGAGAGTCCAACCCCTCTCAAGGAGATTGGTTCCAGAGTCCAAGCTGTGCATCGAGGTGAGCCCGACTATATCTAGCCGGAACCTCTTGACCTCGCACACTAGCTCAGGCTCCTTCCCCTTCAGAGAGGTGACATTCCACGTCCCAAGAGCCAGCTTCTGTAGCCAAGGATCGGACCGCCAAGGTCCCGCCTTTGGCCACCACCCAACTCACACTTCACCTGACCTCCTTGGCTCCTCCCATAGGTGGTCAGCCCATGGGAAGGGGGACCAACGTTGCCTCTTCAGGCTGTGCCCAGCCGAGCCCAATGGGTGCAGGCCCAGCCATCAGGCGTTCGCCATCAAGCCCCATCTCCAGGCCTGGCTCCAGAGGGGGCCCCCAGTGACCCGCATCAGGGCAAGGGAAAACGCTGTCCAAAATATTTATTCTTCATATGAGGTTTGATGAACCGCTCTTTGTCTCATCTATCACCTAGGACCAGTTTGCCTTGTGTGACCTTACAAGTGGCGTAAAGTCCCAGACAACAGAGCTCCTTGGATCATTGGGACACGCAAACCTCTCCACCACGATAAGGTGGTGGTTCGAGGAGGGGAGTTTTATTTCTTTTTAAAGTTTTTTAAAGTGCTCCACTGTATTAGCCTGGCAAATTCCTATTGGCAGGCTATTCCAGATTTTAGGTGCATAACAGCAGAAGGCCGCCTCACCACTTCTTTTAAGTTTAGCTCTTGGAATTCTAAACAGACACTCATTTGAGGATCTAAGGTTATGATCTATACTAATAAAAGGCAAAGCCCTCACTGACTCACTCACTCATCACATATATACAGTCTTTGGGGTGCGAGCAACTGTTGCTGGGGGTGCCAGAATCCATGAAGGAAGAAAAATGAAAAACATTATTTGTACAAAATCTTAATTTATTTATCCATTCCTAAATAATTAAATGGGCAGGCTATTTCATATCAGTGCAATACGCTGTTTGTTAAAACGGATGACTCCCGCTCTTACGTGCAAGTC
>NC_053158.1:105805754-105830359 GCF_016835505.1 Polypterus senegalus
GTGGAGGTTCTCAGTTGAGAAATTATTTTATATAAATCAAGTAAATCTATCCTAGTGAAAGAATTTAATTTGTATATAATTGAGTACTGTTGCTTATGAGTATGTGCAGTGTTGGGGAGATACTATATTATTTCTAATATCATTAATTTTTGTGATTGAAAAATATAGCAATAGCCTCACAAGTTTCACTGGAAGTATTTTTGAGACATTCCTTTGAGCTACCTGGGTTTAGCAGACGATCAATTGTAGAGAATAAGACTCTGAGGTATGTACTACCATTTCAGTTCAAGAGGAGACAATGGCACTAACCTTGTTCTCTTCTGTTCCCTCCACAGTGCTGAGAAGACACTCAGTGAGGGCTATTTGACTCCGCACCTTCCAGTCCCCCAGCTGTACACTCTGTGGTCCCTGGAAAAAGGCATCACTTGATAAAAGAGCTTACCATAGGATGGAGTTCCTTGCCACAGTGACTAAAGCAGGTGTTGCAAGGAGACCCATATTTAATTTGTTTTGGCACCAACAAACTCATATTTTGTTTAGAAGTTGCATTTGATTAAACGGGGACAACCGGGTTAGCACCCCAACATTTCCACTTGTGGACCTGCAATACTTCCATTGACCACAATAAGCACACACACAAACACACACAAACACAACCAAAATGCAAGTACCTGTGTAGTCTCAATTTTCAATGAAATCTTCCATGCTTTTTTGTAAAAAAGGCTCCTGTGCCTTTAAGGCGCTGAAGCATTATCACGTGAAAACCGTGCAGTGTGCAGTGAGCATGTGCGTTTGTGAGATGTAACTCGTGAAAGCCGGTGTTCTAACGAAACATCCTACCCATCGAAATGATCTACTCACTGATACTACGCATGTGCAGACCAAAATTACGCAACTTAGCCTTACTACATTATTGCATTTATTACACTTTACTGCAAAGGTATTTATTGTCAACATTTTATAAGTTGTATATTTTGCATGTGTGACTTTTAATCTTGTACAGGCCATTGTATCCATGCACGAGTAATGACCATCTTGTGAAATCTTTGCATCAGGCTGTGTCTCTTTCGGGCATTAAATGATGCATATAAAATAAATTGAGAAATGTTAACATTTCCATAAATTTGATAGACGACTTCTAAATACAACATGTTAAATGATGACATGGTATAACGTTATAAGTTTAATGTTACGACTTACAATAAACTATGGTAGGATACTTCGACAAAGTAGGACAAATTGTCAGAACACCGGAACTACTGGAGCCACTAGAGAAAGTTTAAGTTTGTGCATTGTTGACCAAATGTAAGTTCTTATGTACATATTTAGAAGTGTTAAAGTTAGAGAGAAAACTGTTCTGAATTAGTAGTTAATATTTTACATTACCACATTGAAATTGTAATTGAAAACACCTTACGTTGAAAGTGTGAAGCTATAGTGCCACCTATTGGACATTTGTGTATAGCATAGTGAGATAACATATATATATATATATATATATATATATATATATACATGTATATACGTACTAAATGTCTTATTTTGTTGTTTGCCTGTTAGAAACACACATACACCTACTCACCTACCTGTACAGTTGTTCTACTTCATGTGAAATTTTGGCATCTCAACATTAAAGAGATGTTCCTGAAATGGTTGGATTATTGGATTAGTTCCTGTGTTCTAACCGACACACCACAGCGACTACAGCGTATTGCAAGTCTGCCTTTCTTCATAACAATTTTTGGTCCTTCGAGCCGGAACGCAGTGGTTACTGTGGAACATGTATCCTTACTCCAACCAGCAAGCTGGAGCTACCTATCCAAGAAGACAGTCGCGCCCTCTGCGTTACTTAGAATATTATGATTTAAGCTATGCAGGCTACAGGGTTCTAGAAGCATTATCTTCACTGTGGCCAGGAGTACTGCACACAATTTACCAAGAAGAAGATTATGATGCCAGCAGAATATTGTTACCTCAAACTCTGCAAGCTCAAGCAACACCAAATCGAAGAGAACTAGAGATAACTTCACCAGGAGCACAGAATAATTCTCATAGAAAGCTACAGCTTGAGAGAGACTATGAACACTCTCAATCAAAGATGGCTAGCCTTTCTAATATTAGTCTTGACTCATTAAGAAGGGATGAACCAGTTCCTGCACCACGGACTGTCTATCGAACACCAGTACCATCTCCTAGGGCTTCAAATGCCCCTTGTAACTACAACTACAATGAGGACCTGCCAAGAATGCAGAAACAGTGGGAAGGAGATAATGTAAGTAATAATAGTTTTAATGCACCTTTATCACCTGTCCACAAGCAGGAGGATCCTCAACCTAGCCAGGAGTCTGATGCAATGCTTGACCTAATGGAAGAGATGGTGGCACGGATGAGAGCTCAAAGTAGACAAGCCAGAATTCCGTCCTACTCTTCTTCACCTAGACCAGATTCTCTTTCCCATTTGAATCGTCATGCACTTCCTCAAAGGACACCAAGCAGGCAACATCCACCCTTACATCAGTACTGTGTGGATCCTAACACACCTGCTCCTACTCCTCTTCCTTGCCTTCCTCGTCTGCCTCACCAGCCTCCTACACAGCCATTTCACCAGTATATCCTGCAACCTCCTACATCCACGAAATGTGATCAGTACACTCTTAATCATCCCCAGCGGGAGTACTTTCCACAGGCACAAGAGACGTTCTATAGGGGACCTAAACCTTCAATCCCAGACTTCATCCATAAAGATCCCAGTGAGTTTGCACGGCTCAAGATAGCTCTAACCAACCTTCTCCCTGCAAGCAGTACAGAGCTATTCAAGTACCAGATTTTGGTTGAGCACCTGAAGTTAGAGGAAGCCCGTTTAATAGCTGATGCATACCTGAACTCTCTTTACCTGTATACCGATACCATGGCAGCTCTTACTGAGAAATATGGACTACCTCATCAATTGGCTTTGAAGAAAATTTCAGCAGTCATGAACTCTCGCAATTCGTAGTGGGGATACAGAAGCTTTTGAGAAGTTTGCTTTAAATGTGCAAGCATTAGTAGGTATGCTGGGAACCATAGGGCCTGAGGGTGACATTGAACTCTGATGTGGATCTCATATACAGTGCATCCAGAAAGTATTCACAGCGCATCACTTTTTCCACATTTTGTTATGTTACAACCTTATTCCAAAATGGATTAAATAAATTTTTTTCCTCAGAATTCTACACAAAACACCTCATAATAACAATGTGAAAAATGTTTACTTGAGGTTTTTGCAAATTTATTAAAAATGAAAAAACTGAGAAATCCCATGTACATAAGTATTCACAGCCTTTGCTCAATACTTTGTCGATGCACCTTTGGCAGCAATTACAGCCTCAAGTCTTTTTGAATATGATGCCACAAGCTTGGCACACCTATCCTTGGCCAGTTTCGCCCGTTCCTCTTTGCAGCACCTCCCAAGTTCCATCAGGTTGGATGGGAAGCGTCGGTGCACAGCCATTTTAAGATCTCTCCAGAAATGTTCAATCGGATTCAAGTCTGGGCTCTGGCTGGGCCACTCAAGGACATTCACAGAGTTGTCCTGAAGCCACTCCTTTGATATCTTGGCTGTGTGCTTAGGGTCGTTGTCCCGCTGAAAGATGAACCATCGCCCCAGTCTGACGTCAAGAGCGCTCTGGAGCAGGTTTTCATCCAGGATGTCTCTGTACATTTCTGCAGTTATCTTTCCCTTTATTCTGACTAGTTTCCCTGTTCCTGCCACTGAAAAACATTCCCACAGCATGATGCTGCCACCATCATGCTTCACTGTAGGGATGGTATTGGCCTGGTGATAAGCAGTGCCTGGTTTCCTCCAAAAGTGACACCTGGCATTCACAACAAAGAGTTCAATCTTTGTCTCATCAGACCAGAGAATTTTGTTTCTCATGGTCTGAGACTCCTTCAGGTGCCTTTTGGCAAACTCCAGGCGGGCTGCCATGTGCCTTTTACTAAGAAGTGGCTTCTGTCTGGCCACTCTACCATACAGGCCCGATTGGTGTATTGCTGCAGAGATGGTTGTCCTTCTGGAAGGTTCTCCTCTCTCCACAGAGGACCTCTGGAGCTCTGACAGAGTGACCATCGGGTTCTTGGTCACCTCCCTGACTAAGACCCTTCTCCCCTGATTGCTCAGTTTAGATGGCTGGCCAGCTCTAGGAAGAGTCCTGGTGGTTTCAAACTTCTTCCACTTACGGATGATGGAGGCCACTGTGCTCATTCGGACCTTCAAAGCAGCAGAAATTTTTCTGTAACCTTCCCCAGATTTGTGCCTCGAGACAATCCTGTCTCGGAGGTCTACAGACAATTCCTTTGACTTCATGCTTGGTTTGTGCTCTGACATGGAATGTCAACTGTGGGACCTTATATAGACAGGTGTGTGCCTTTCCAAATAATGTCCAATCAACTGAATTTACCACAGGTGGAATCCAATTAAGCTGCAGAAACATCTCAAGGATGATCAGGGGAAACAGGATGCACCTGAGCTCAATTTTGAGCTTCATGGCAAAGGCTGTGAATACTTATGTACATGTGATTTCTCAGTTTTTTTATTTTTAATAAATATGCAAAAACCTCAAGTAAACTTTTTTCACGCTGTCATTATGGGGTGTTGTGTGTAGAATTCTGAGGAAAAAAATGAATTTAATCCATTAAGGCTGTAACATAACAAAATGTGGAAAAAGTGATGCACTGTGAATACTTTCCGGATGCACTGTAGCTCGTCTGTTGACAAAGCTTCCACCAGACCTTCAGGCGAACTTCCGCAGACACATGCTGCATAGACCAGGAGCAACCTATACTTTACTTGATCTCTCAAATTGGTTAAAATTTGAAGTGTGGTGTAACGATTCAGGAGGACAGCCCAGACAAGTAGAGAAACACAGAGAACCTAAACGTGGACCAAAACCAACTACAGTTTTACTTGGAGCAAACAAAAGCTCTGCGACTGAGACTTCCAACCCTTCTATAGATGAGCCATCAGAGAAGAAGAAAGAAAAGCCTAAACCTTACTGCCCATATTGTGAAAATACAGAACACTTCCTTAGTCAATGTCCCACATTCCAGCAGTTCACTAAATAGCAAATTATAGACTGGATCAAAACCAAGATACGATGCTGGAGGTGTGGACGTTCACATCAAGCAGTTCAGTGTAATCTCAAAAAACCCTGCAATATATGTAAAGGGAAACATCTTAAGGTCTTGCATGAAGTTAACACTCTCCCCCCAAAACAGGATACCTGTGTGCTGAGTTCATCTACTGAGACTCTTTATTGCGACAGACCCACTGATGGCAGTTATGTATTGCTTAAGGGAGTTAAGGTAATGCTTTATAATGGCAACAGAGCCTTGGAAACCTACGCAGTGTTAGACGACGGCTCCGAACGGACTCTTTTGCTTTCAGCAGCAGCTAAAGAGCTTGGATTAGAGGGAGAATCTAAAAAGATGATGTTAAGGACAGTTAGACATGACATTGAGACATTGGAGGGAGCATCAGTTTCATTTATACTAACTCCTGCAACACAGCCACAAAGGAAATTTAAGATCCAGCATGCCTTTACTGCAACACGACTAGCATTGGGTGAACATTCCTACCCGATGACTACTCTTCAGGAGAAGTATCAACACCTTAAAGGCTTGAATATACCTCATTTTGAAAATGCGCGTCCCCTTCTACTCATTGGAGCTGACCATCCCCACTTACTCAACCCACTCGAGCCTGTACACCTTGGCCCACCAGGAGGGCCAGCAGCAATCAAGACTTCTTTGGGATGGACATTGCTAGGACCTGTAAGGGGACTTAAACATCAGATATCTTCCATGCAGTGCTTGTTTTCCTCCTTCCAGTCCCCAGATACTGAACTGTTTAAAAATGTGGAAAGACTTTGGCAACTAGATTGTTTGCCCTATTCAATCCAAGCAGGATAAAGAAGCCATACTTCTTCTTCAAAGTCAAACTACTTGAATAAAAGTGGACGGAATTCAGCGATACGCAACCCCTTTGTCACGAAGAAGTGACATGCCCTGCCTGAGTTCTTCATTAGAAGCAGTGATGCCAAGTCTCAGAAGTACAGGGAAAAGACTAGCAAAAAATCCACAACTTTCAGCCATCTACACTGCAGAAGTAGAGAAACTGGAGAAAGCAAGCTATATCGCTAAAATACCAAGGAAGCAGTAGCTAGTCAGGAATCGTGGTATATCCCTCACCATATGGTTCATCATAATGGTAAGAACAGGCTAGTTTTCAACTGCTTATTTCAGCTCAGAGGATCAACACTAAATGAATACTTCTTACCTGGCCCCACTTTAGGTCCATCACTATTAGGAGTGCAAATTCGGTTTAAAGAGCATATTTGTGGCTGTTAGTGGAGACATTAAGGCTATGTTCCACCAGGTACACCTGTTAGAAATGAATAAGGTCCTCCTTCGATTCATTTGATGAAATATTAGACAAAAGATCCTGACATCTATGAGTGGCAAGTTTTGCCATTTGGCACGACTTGTAGCCCGTGCTGTGCTACATTTGCCCTGCAAACTCATGCTCACAATCATAGTGAACCTGGTAATGATATAAGATTAGCGGTTAAGAGAGGCATTTTTATGTTGACAATTTTCTACAGAGTTTCTCCACATTTAAAGAGGTGAAGGACATTGTGGATAAATTAATAAATCTTCTTAATTTTGAAGGTTTTCAGTTATGACAGTGGGCTAGTAACAATCCTACTGTGATAGGTCACTTACCAAAAGAAGCACAGTCTGAAATGAGTGAACTGTGGCTAGCTCAGGATCGAATACATTCTCCAGAGCCTACGCTGGGTTTATGCTGATATTGCTCTTCTGACACTCTAGGCTACAGGCATCGGGAAATTAAGTATGACAGGCCCACAATAAGGAATATTTATAAAGTTCTAGCAAGTCAGTATGACCCACTTGGGTTCCTTATTCCATTCACTACTCGGGCAAAGGTTTTAGTTCAGCAGCTCTGGCAAAAGGAGCGACATTGGAATGACCCTTTCTTCCCTGAAGATTTACTTCAGGCCTGGTGCTCATGGGAGGCATAGCTAATTCACTTATCAAAGGTTACATTCCCCCGGTGCTACCAAACAACTGATATGGATGTCCCAGAAACCAGGTGGGAGCTGCATATATTCTGTGATGCCTCAGAACATGCCTATGGTTCAGTGGCCTATCTTAGAATGGAAGATGGTAAAGGCAACCGGCAGGTTTCCTTTGTAATGGCTAGATCCAGAGTAGCCCCAAAGCGTCAGCTTTCAATCCCAAGGTTATAACTTTGTGCCGCTTTGACAGAGGCTCAAGTTTCCAAGCTACTCAAAACAGAAATATCCATACCGATCAGCAGTGTCACTTTGTGGACAGACTCAACAACTGTTCTTAATTGGCTTCATTCTAATTCATGCCGATTTAAGGTATTTGTGGGCACCAGAGTAGCTGAGATTCAAGAGTGCAGGGAGCATGTGCGTTTGTGAGATGTACCTCGTGAAAGCCGGAACTACTGGAGCCACTAGAGAAAGTTTACGTTTGTGCGTTGTTGACCAAATGTAAGTTCTTATGTACATATTTAGAAGTTAAGTGTTAAAGCTAGAGAGAAAACTGTTCTGAATTAGTAGTTAATATTTTACATTACCACATTGAAATTGTAATTGCAAATACCTTACGTTGAAAGTGTGAAGCTATAGTGCCACCTTTTGGACATTTGTGTATAGCATAGTGAGATAACATGTATATATGTACTAAATGTCTTATTTTGTTGTGTGCCTGTTAGAACCACACATACACCTACTCACCTACCTGTACAGTTGTTCTACTACATGTGAAATTTTGGCATCTCAACATTAAAGCGATGTTCCTGAAATGGTTGGATTAGTTCCTGTGTTCTAACCGACACACCACAGCGACTACAGTGTATTGCAAGTCTGCCTTTCTTCATAACACTTTTTGTCCATGTAATTTTAATTTCTTTAATTTCTAAAAATAACATTTTAAGTCTTAAATCAAAACCCAAGTTTATGATCTATGGAATTTAGTTATTTGCTCACTTGAATATCATCTTCTATTTAATGCAGTGCTTGCACAAGGAGGTCAATGTGACAATAGCTGCTTATTACCTGGCTATTCTTCATGAATACTACCACATACTAAAGTTTTCCATATTTGTCTTTTAAATCTGTAAACAATATCAAGCACACAGCATACAATTAAGCATTTTTCTAGTAAATAAATAACATGGTTATACTTATGTTTACTTGTGTTTGGCATACCTGTAAATGATTCAAAACTATTTTTATACAAGTAAAAAATGCACTTTTGTTTTGATGATGCTGTTTAATTACCAAGTGTTTTTTACAGGGTATAATCATTACACTTGAAATACCAAGAAAATTAAAGAAACTTCATAATGAGTTAATTGAAAGTACTGTCATTGTCAACAAGTAATTAAATGAGATGTAATTAATGCATATTGATTTACTTTTGTTAGAATATATTGTTACAATATGACTGATGCTGCCCAATGCATTTCTATGCTGTTCTTTATAATGTTTACTAAACTCATATTTTGGCTTTGAACTTCTTCAGTTGATCTCTCAGCTCCATCTTTGTAACAGCAGACAGGTGAACTTCATCCGGTCCATCAGCAATTCGCAAAGTGCGTAGAAGTGAATACCTGTAATAAACGCAATGTACTTAGGATTTAATGTTTTGGTTAGAATGTCATTTTAGTCAATTCAAATATTGTTAATTCAATTACATTACATGATCCACTTTAACTTTGAAGTGGAAAGAAAAACCTTTTTTTTATAAAGCCATTAGAAAGCATTTGTCCATTTCAGATTTCCTCAATTATTGCACATTTTTGACACTGAATATTTTCACATCTTTAACCAAAATATAATGCTATAATCGAGCAAACATTTTTTTTATTATTAACTTAGGAAGTTTATTTAATATAAAGTCTTCTAATAAGAGATGACTTCACTGGACCATATCCTGGGTAAGTCTCCATATAACTTAATTCCTGGGTCAGGGCTGTTCAGACTTCTACTAGCAATCCCTGATGTCCTTCCACTCCTGAGCACTAAGAAGCTCCTAAACAGAAGTGTTTATAGGGCATTGCATAAGTTACATAGCTTTTTAGTAATTAATACACTTCTCAAATACTATAGTGCAGTAAACAGAAAAGAAAACACAGCTGAAATCAATATTTCGTATGAATACCCCTTTGCCTTCTCATAGGTCCAACTTGCATGCAGTTTGAAAGTGAGAAAGAATATTTAGAATTAAGGTACGTCAGTCTTTCCAAATAATAAAAGTATGATGCTAATAGAACTATAAGAAGCGTGACACTTATGTATTAAATAAGAATGTGCTAAGCTAACTGAACAAATGTAATCTAATGCAGATACTAAAGCTATAAGAATGTAATTTCTTTATAACTAATGTAATGTATTGAACTAACCTTTATTTAACCCTTGATATTTTATGAGCAATGTGCATGCAAAAAAGTATAAGGAAGTGAGCATTGTGTAAAACTGCTGAGTTGCATACACTCTAGCTGTTAGGACAAAACGTGATGTAACTGGACTTACGTATGTGCAAGCTAGCAGAAGTGTATTTCCTAAAACTGTGTAAATGCTGACAAGTCTTTATCTGTAAAAAACACTTGTGTTTTTCTGCATGTACAAATTCTGGATGTGGACAGGGCTATAGCAATCCATGTAATAACCTCAAGATGAACTGCTACATTTCTTCTTTTTCTTTTCTTTCTTGTCACCGAACTTGAGTATTTAAAGGAAGTCTCTCCTTCCTGCTGGCAGGCTGGCTGTCTGATCTGACTGTCAGTGAAAGGCTTGCTGCCTGTAGAAAATTGAGCTAGCAGGTGGAGGCAGCCTCTCTGCTCACCAAGAATAAAGAAATTGGTTTTTACTTTTTATTGGTGTCCATCTTCTGTTGTTCCCGACTTTCAGCGACCACAATAGTTGCATGGTTGGTTGTTAAAAGCCTCTTGGAGAACTTGTCACAGTCCCATGGCAGATTTTGGCTCTCTTACTTGCTTCTGACTCTGTAAGTATTGGCCAGATGATATTGAAATCAGGGCTCTGTTGGGGCCATATCACCTGGTATAGGACTCCCTGTTCCAGTTTTCACTATGGATAGTTTTGTGATCATGGCCATGTGTCTGCAGAATGAAGTTGGTATTGCAGGATGCATAAGAATCTGTCTGTACTTCTCAGCAGTGATGGGACCAGCAATTTCAGTCAGTTAACTCTGTTCACATAAATGCAGCCCCAAACCTACATGCTTCACTGTTGCCTATAGACATTCATCCATGTACAGCTCTCCAGCCTTTTTGGCAGGCAAACTGCCTTCTGTTAGGGCCAAAAATCTTATTTTTATTCATCATTCCAAAGCACCAACTGCCATTTTTCTTCACCAAGTCCTTGTGTTTGGCTTCATTTTTAGCCGCAATTTTTCCATGTAGACTACTTCTGATATAGTAAGAGTTCTCTGGGCTGCGGACGAGTGTACCATGGTCCCAATAGTTTCTGCTAGATCTGTTTTGGTCATCTTCTGATTTTAAAGTGAAGTAAGCTTGATGTATTTCTCGTCTACAACACTTAGTGGCTCACCACTAAGTTTCCGGTCCTCAACCTTGCTCACGTGTTTTTGCATTAGCAGAGTATATTGAGCAGAACATTTGGGAACACCTGCCTGCCAAGGAAGAGACCTTAATGATTCAAAATGATGACCTTGTGTCTTGTGATTTTGCTCACTTAAATCCTGGTGAAAGATTGGCAGGTTAAAAGGCGACATCTACCTTGCCATCATCTATTAAATCTGGTTGTCACTTGCTTCTATATAGCTGTTCCTATTTAAGTTAATCACTTTGGTTCAACTTACACATTACTTCATTGATTATTAGCACCCGTTTGGTGTATTTGTTTAATCAAGTACTGGGCTGTACTCTTACAAAGATGTGTTTTTTTAAAATGGAAAGTGGTCTACATCTAATTGTATTGCTTCACTTTTTGCAAAAAACAAATCATTAAGATGCACTAATCCAGAAGATATGAAATAACTGTGTAAGACTAATATTTTTTGCAAACCATCTAAAGCACCTAAAGTTCCGCACAGTGCTGTAGATGTTTAAAGAACTTTTGATTGCACAGAGTGTTTGCTCACAAGTGTTTTTTCTTTTTTTTTTTTGGTTGTTGATGTTGAGGGGTAATCTCTTCTAGGAAGACATACATGGTGTGAAACAGTCACCAACTCTAAATTATTAACCCCACTATGGTCATAAGGATATCTATTATTTTTATCCTCCTCCTACTCTTCATCAGTTCTTTGTTGAATTTTCAAGAAAAGTCTTAAGTTTTCATTTTTCTTCCAATACTTCAAATTCTTTTTCAGACAAGTTATTCTCTCTAAGAGAGGTGCTTATCTTAAAACCACTGACACTCAACCTTATGGCCCTGTATTGAACTCATTATTATTTTTTTAATCAGCAACAAAATATAAAAACTGAGATCAGTTCTTTCGTACATAAGTAGTCACTGGCAAAAGTATTCAGTGATACAAAACTATATTGAAGTATTTGAACCCCCCCTGAATAATTATCAGCTCAACCAAGAAATAGAAGCCACATCAGACTGCACTGGGAAGGATATCTATCAAAGCTCAGGATTTAAACACGGAGTCTTGAGAGAGAAGCCACCAAAAGACCAGCCATCATTTTAAAAGATCAACAAAAATGAAGGTCTAAGCAGGACCTAAAAATGCATCAGGCATCTGGTATAACATTGGTGTATCTGGGTCAAAAAAAAAAAAACTGTAACTTGATAAAAATCATCATTACGCCTGTCAGGAGTTTGCACGAGAAGGCATGACAGAGAATCAGCTGTATTTTGGGAAAGATTTTGTGGTCAGCTGATAATGCTTTGAATGTTGATCAAACATAAGCTCTTGATTTATTATAAAGTGTAAACACCCTAAAATATTATAAATAATGTCAAATAAAGCCTTGGAACAGTTATTATTAATAACTCACAACTCGAGCAATGTATTACAGTGATTTGATTTATTTGTAGAATGTTAAAAGGTGACTTGTCAGCAAAAAGTTTAGTATGTTGTGTTTATTACATTAAATAACATTAATTTCTTTTAGTTCATAAAGTGTTTTTCCACATTCATGATAATGTAAAATAGATTATACAGTGAAATCAGAGAGTTTTTGCATGTAAATGCTGTAATTTTTATTTGTGGCCTGTAAGTCTGTTATAACTTGTGTCCATAACTTACGAAATATAAAAATTGTTTTAAGAAGACACATAAGTTGTAGCTTTTAACACAAGAATCTCTGAAGCTTATGAAAAAACTTGTAATTCCAGGCCACCTTCAATTCCTTTGCACCTCTTCATCAGCGTCTTTTGTTTTGTAAATGTGTCCATCAGCACAAGCAGTCTCCTACCCCATCCTCCCCACTGCTGCAGCTCAAGTCGCAAAGAAGATTCTCAGAGCTCAAGTGTGTATATCTTGATGTGAGATGCCTGGAGTTGTATAGGGTAAATAATATGTTATTTGGAACACATGCATTTCATGTGTGTTCCGTGTCTACAACGATTTGGGTAAATGTAGGATGACAGGAAATGAAACAAACCTAAAACAAAAAAGTTTTTCATGTTATAGTAATAATGATAAAATTTTGACAAAAGTGTATAATGTGTCAAGTCCAAATGTCAAATAAACGTTTTCACAAAATATACATGTATAAAAAAGCAAGTGCACCTTTATTCAAGTATATAACCGAAGAAAAACAAATCGGGTTAGGGTACAACACTGACATGACTGCTTGGGTGGTGCAATGGTAAGAACTGCTGACTCATAATCAAGATGTCACTGGTTCGATTCCAGGCGATTCCTACAATTACCATTTTCAGTAGTGAGCTGCTCTTATTGTTTCTATTATAGAATAAAAACATACATTTGATCTGAGTCTGTAACAGCCAGTGTAAATTTATAGTACATGTAAAGGTTAGTATTTTTTTTTTATTCAGTTTTATTCTCTCAGTCATGTTCACACTCCCCCAGATCTGACGCTGCTGTTTTCAAATAAAGACGTGCTATAACAGAGGTGAACTCAGATTAGGATGAGGGTTCTACATTGGAGAAAGAGAACAGAAGCCCTCCCTGCAAGAAACACCCACTCACATATGAGAACAACGCAGCTGCACCAGGTGTAAAGGCGAAAGATGGCAACGTTTGGATGCAGCAACAGATTGGCCGTCATTCTGACATTGAATCTGCAACATGCATGTCCTTCAACGAAACAGCAGGGCTTACAGAGCTCGCCGAGATATCGTGCAAAGTTTCATTTGTGATTATGTTTCTTGATGGGCTTTATATGAAAAACATTTATATGTTACTTATATAAACGCCACATCAAATTTTGTTTACCTATATTTATTAACTTGTCTTCCTAAGTCACAAGCAGACTCCAGAGCTTCCTGTGTTTGATCGACACAGGCATGCTGATAAAGTACATGTGCAATGCCACTCCTTATTCAGGAAAAAGTCAGTTCCGAAAAGTGAGATGGCAGCTTCCACCTAAAGCTACAGATGTGAGTGACTCTCTGTGCAAGTGTTTAGATCTGGCAGTGCCATGCTGACACTTCAGTATGTGAGCAATGGTACTGAGAATGCAGTCAGACTACTTTTTTTAGGCACATACACCATCAGATCTAAACACTATCATGGAGAGTTGCTTGTGTACTGAGGAATATACCCTATACAACTCCAGGCACCTCAAACACAGATAAACAGACTTCAACTGGGAGACCTTTTTCTCTGAGATAAGCTGTGGTGGTGCGGGGGATGGGATAACAGTCTGCTTGCACTGATCGACAAATTTGCAAAACAAAAGACTCTGATCGAGAGATGCGAAGAAATTTAAGGTGGCCCGGGATTACAAGTTTTTTCGTAGGCTTCATACTAGTGTTAAAGATCCCAGTTCTGTAGTCATCTCAAAAAACAAAAAAATCAAATATCAGTCTTTATTCTGTATAACCAAGCCACAGGGGGTGTACAAACCAGAGTGTTTCTTCACCATGGTTCCAAGCCCAGATAAAGGGGGAGGTTTTGTCAGGAAGGGCATCCAGTGTAAAATTTTGCAAGATCAATATGTAGACAACAATATAGATTTCCATACCGGATTGGCTGAGGCCCGGTTTAACAATGGCTACCACCAGTATTGTTAGCCAAGAAGGTGCTGGGGGAAAACTGGGCTACTGTTGGCCAAATAAGTAGAAGAGGGGTATGACGTGTCAGAAAGATAAAGGTACAGTGACCAGATGTCCCGGTTTACCCGGGACAGTCCCTGTTTTTGGCTCACCAGTCCCGGCGTCCCCGAAAGATCAGGAAATGTCCCGGCCTGTGACTTTTTCCCGACAAAATGCGTACTTTTCCCTAGAGGCCTAGACCCCGTTCAGTCTTTCTGATTCCAAGTCGGATGGTATTGGCCGTGCCTTGTGATACGACACGTTTTGGCTATGCTACGCTCTGAGCCAGGAATTATCTTATTATTCCTGCTCTGAGCCTGATATAAGAGCTGATGCCTGATTCAGTCATTCACTCGTCAATATGGCGTTTGAGGTGAGCCGTTTTCACTGAAGTTAAAGCTTAAACTTAAAAGAGTAAAATTTGCCAATTTATTTTGTATGACAAAATTGAAAGTGCTGACAAAGTTTTATTTTTAACTTTAATTTTAGCTCTTTATTCTTTAAGTAAGTACTGCTGTACACACTTTACTGTATAGTCTCAAGTCTGCAGACTGTACTCTCTGTAAATTTCGTCGTAGTTGTGAATCTGATAATATTAATTTATATATTAATAATGAATGAATATTTGACACAAGTCACAACAACATTTGCGGATGCTTGCCTGTTCCTTAAACTTACAGATGTATTTTATTTTGTTTTCCTTTAGTTTAGAGTGCAGAGTGACATTGCTTCTTCCCTTGCCTCTTTGGAATTTGGTTTGCCGTTTCTTCTTTTGAAGTCGGGACATGCACTAGCAGTAGCAAATGTACGTGGGATGCAATATTGTGAATGAAGCACGTTTATCCTGCAAGTGTAACTGACCTACGGCTACGTATATGAACTGAACTATACATAATAAACTGAAACTGTTCAACTATTTTGTTTTTAGCTTGTGTTCCTATCTTCTAAGTCTTTTCTTACTTTTTATCTGTGACTGACACCGTGCATGATGCCAAAAAGAAACTGCAAATTTAATGAGACTCTACAGACAAAATATCCTTTCATAAAACGCACAGACAGTGAATCAGACGTATGGTGCATCATATGTAGTGAAGAATTGTCTGTGGCACATAATGGTGAGACAGATATTTCTAACCACTTGAAAACAGGCAGGCACACAAGAGCAGTAACTGCAAGTGGGTCTTCAAAATGTCTTACAGAGTTCTTCAGAAATGCAAGTTGTGGAACAAAAGAAATGGAGTTAGCTGCTACAGAAGGTACTATAACATACCACACAATCAGTCACAACCACAGCTTCCTTTCCATGAACTGTACCACTAAGCTGATCCAAAAAATGTTCGAAGCAAAGTTTACTTGCGCAAGAACAAAGACAGAAGCAATTGTTGTGAATGTTTTCTCACCTCTTGCAATGAAGCATTTGAAAGATGAGCTGGAAAATGCAAACTTTTTGTCCATATTCATTGATGCATCCAATCATAAGGAGGTGAAATTGTTTCCCATACTTGTTCGCTATTTTTTGCCATCAACAGGAATTCAAGTAAAAATGCTTGAATTTAAAGATTTACCTGGAGAAATATCTGATCTACAGCCCCTATATATTACGGAAACACTGACATCACATCAGCTGTCACAGAAACTTGTCGCTTTCTGTGCCGATAATGCCAATACAAATTTTGGTGGTGCAGAGAGAAAGGGAAAAAACAATATATATTGCAAACTGAATGAAACACTCAGTCATAAAGTCCTTGGCCTTGGATGTGCAGCACATATTGTTCACAATGCTATTCAATCAGCAGTGGAGTGTCTCCCTGTAGATATTGAAACAGTTAGTCACGCCAGTGTTCGCTCAACCGGAAGTTATCAAGTTACTACCTGCTATCAAAATATAAGATGCCAAATTTACTTATAGTTAATGCTAAATGTGAGCTTTAAATAAAACCCATTTATAAAGGTAGGCTTATTTGGCACAAGACAAAATTAGCCTAATATTAGCTTTTAGAAGCACAATTGTTTTATCTTCATTTTCTTGTTAACTATGAACTGTGCTATTTAATGTGAGAAATGAGAAGCATTATTGTTGTGCCAAGGCCATGTGTCTATTGTAAAAATGTACAATATATTTTTGTGTAAGTACTCCTAAATTAAAAACAATGACTTTGACAAAAATGTGCTGGACTTTGTGGTTCCAACATTTTATAAACTAACACAATAAAAATATACTTAATGGGACCGGTCTGTTTCTGAAAAAATAGCTCAGGTTTATGGTCACTACTGTCATCCATACCCTATAGTTCTGTGTTAAGTAAAATGATAATCAGAAAGGTAGTAAATTGACCAAATACAATACTATCCGTTTTATATACATTTTGATAAACCAAATAATTTCCCAGATATAAACAAAACTGGAAGCAAATAACTGAAGAAAATAGCAGCAACCATAAAGATAAATACAGTCCTGGTTGCCATTATTGGCACCCTTAAATTTAATAACAACGTGTACAATATCTCCTGGGAAAAACAGCCATGATCTATAAACACTCATGTTTGGTACAGCACAGCAAATAATGAAACATCAATTTTAATAAACAATAGGAGAAAAAAAAAACTGAAAAATTGCTATGACACTGGTATTGGCATCCTTTAAATCAAAGTGAAAAAATGATTACATTTGACTCATTTGGAATAAACTGGAAATTAGACTCACCTTCAATAAAATGTCATTGCCCACATGACTTGAATTAGCCAATGAATGATAGCTTTAGTGCTTTAAAAAGCCTCATGTTATTCCCTGTTCCTTTGTCACAATGGTGAAGACAAGTGAGCTCTTTGAGGACATCAGATATGCTATTATCATCAAACATAAGAGTGCTAAAGGGTAAAAGGCCATCTCCAAAGATCATGGTATTTCTGTTTCAACAGTGTGCAAAGCTACTGTATTAACAACTTTGTTTAGCAATGAACTGTCAAAAACCTCCCTGGTCATGGAGGAATGAGAAACATTGATAAGAGAAGTCTTCAAAAGTTGGTGTGAACTGCAGAAAAAAAGACCTAAAGGCTGAATATATTATTGTTGTATTCCCAAAATATTACTTTTGGTATCCAGGGATATATTCAAATATACAAAGGCTCAACATTCTTGGATATAGGCCATTTATCAACAACTGACATTTTACTTTAATGTACTGTTCACAATTGGACAGAGCTCTTCATCCTTAGCCGATAAACCTTGCAGTTTGCACCATATGGCATTTCCTTACTGCTCCAGGTGTTCTAATTATTTACCTTATTACTTCAATCACTATAGATATAAAGACATATATATACTCAGCAAAAAAAGAAACGTCCCTTTTTCAGGACTGTGTATTTCAACAATAATGTTTTAAAAATCCAAATAACTTTACAGATCTTCATTGTAAAGGGTTTAAACAATGTTTTCCATGCATGTTCAATTAACCATAATCAATTAATTAACATGCACCTGTGGAATGGTCGTTAAGATCTTAACAGCTTACAGAAAGTAGGCATTTAAGGTCACAGTTGTAAAAACGCAGGACACTAAAGAGACTTGTCTACCGACTGTGAAAAACACCCAAAGAAAGATGCCCAGGGTCCCTGCTCATCTGCGTGAACGTGCATTAGACATGCTGCAGGGAGGCATGAGGACTGCTGATGTGGCCAGGGCAATAAATTGCCATGTCCGCACTGTGAGACACCTAAGACAGCGCTACAGGGAGACAGGAAGGACAGCTGATCATCCTCGCAGTGGAAGAGCCCGGATCTCAATCCCATTGAGCACGTCTGGGACCTGTTGGATCGCAGGGTGAGGGCTAGGGCCATTCCCCCCAGAAATGTCCAGGAACTTCCAGGTGCCTTGGTGGAAGAGTGGGGTAACATCTCACAGCAAGAACTGACAAATCTGGTCCAGTCCGTGAGGAGGAGATGCACTGCAGTACTTCAAGCAGCTGGTGGCCACACCAGATACTGACTGGTACTTTTGATTTTGAGCCTCCCTTCATTCAGGGACACATTGTGAATATATATATATATATATATATATATGTAAAGTTAAAAGCAGTTGGTATTTATTAAAGAACAATAATACCAGCAGAGGATGTTATAAAAGAAAATGTAGATAGCAAAGTCTGGATAGAAAAAGCTTACAAAAAAGTGTCAAAGATGAAAGTCCTTGGGCGGCTTTTGATCTAGCAATCGATATTGTTCATGAGATGCTTTAGCAGATCAGATGAACACAGTTGCAACTCTTTCACCCTCTCCTGACATTGCTCTCAGCCAAGGAATATTTTAAAATTAAATGACTTCCCTTACAGTCTGTGATATTTTAAGTATGTCTGAATTCTTTTCTTCACCAAGCTGTAAACTAATTTTGTGATTCCTAGTCCTAGGGATACCCATCTGTTCTCAGGTTATAATCAATGCAGCCTGAGGCATCATCCTGGTCTTCTAGTTTGTTTGCACAGATGTTTTAAAAGTGATGTACACTTCAGGAAAAGGAGATGCTTTGATGTTAATTACCTCTTTGTAAAAGTAAGCTCATCTTTGTTGGTATAGGCAAAAAATAAAATATAAAATATAAAATCCACGACACTACACTGAGCTAGAACAATTTGGAGTCATGGTTTCGGCACATACCATATGCCGCACACTAAACCAAAAAGAAATTTATGGGTGAAGGTCAAGGAGGACCCCACAGCTGAAGAAAAGACATCAAAAGGAATGACTGATTTCTGCCAGCTGGGACATGGACAAACCACAAAACTTTTTGGAAAATCTTCTGTAGACAGGCAAACTACAGCTTTTTGCAATGGACACCAGCAATTTGTTTATAGATGGCAAAATGAAGCTCATGTGGCAAAAGATACTCTGTCTACAGTTAAACAAGGTGGAGGATCCATAATGTTGTGGGGTTGCTTTGCTACTGGAGGCCTTGACCATATCAGAGGAATCATGAAATCAGAGGACTACCAAGGTATTTTAGAGCAAAATGTGCTACCTAGTGTAAGAATACTGTGTTTGAGTCAAAGAATATGGGTTCTCCAGCAAGATAAAGACCCAAAACACACATCCAAAAGCACACAAGAACGGTTGAAAAGGAAAAAATGGACCATTGAAAACCGGCCAGCAATGAGTCATGATTTCAATCCCATTGAAAATCTGTGGAAAGGGCTGAAATCTGCCATTGGGTAAAGGAATCCTGCAAACATTCAAGAGATTGAACAAATTGCAGTAGAATAGTGGGAGAACATTCCAATTGATAAATACAAGAAGCTTATAGGCTAAAAAAACATTTGGAGGCAGTAGTCACTGCTAAAGGCTGTGCAAAAAAATATTAAGGGGGTTTGCCTTTATTACTATCCATGTCATATTTCTTGTTTCTTCTTGGAAATTACTACATGTAAGTTGAACAATAAAAATATTCTGATGATACAAATTTGGTAAATGTCCATTTATTTCTGAAGATATTCGACAAATTATGCAAAAAATGAAATGGTGCCAATAATGGTGACCAGGAATGTAAAAGGATGCTTATGGAAATCTGTTAAAATTATTTTTTTAATCTAAAGATTGCTAAGGAAGTAGTTTTTATATTTAGATGGAAGTAATAGTTTGAAGTTGGGTTAGAGTGCCAATGTAAAACAGACAATAAAAATGTTTTTATTGTCTTTTATGTAAACTCTCAGAAGTGTGTTCTATGAGTGCCTGTTGCTGTTTTTTGGAAAGTTACCAGGCTGTTTAAAGGTAGCTTCAGGGTGGTCAATAATACCACCAGGCAACCTACGTACAGTAAAACTCAAACTGGGAAAAGGAAAGGTGAAAGGTTCCTTAACAGGCAGGGGCTCAAGAGGTATTCAAACAGTATCATGCACACTGAACCAGAAGTCTAGGTAAAGACAGAAAATAAGGAAAACTCTTTAAAGATGCTGCAGGAAGACAATACAAGAAATCAATGGTGATCTGACAGGAAGTCAGTGAAATTTCTCCAGGCTGGTAAATTACAGCAAAGTTTCTCACTGGGAAAACTGGGATCAGGTTCTAATTAAAGGACGTGGCCAAGAAATACTGGCAGGTCACCAAATCTGTTCATCTACTGGAGGCAGCCGGTGGTCCCTGACAGATATCAAGCTCTTTGCAGGCTACATAGTGTCTAGTGCTGAATAGAATCCAAGATATGCAACTGTAAGATATGGCATAGATATAGTAGAGCTACTGAATATCCGAGGATGGAGTTTAAACTGCACCTTAATTGAGAACAACTATCAGTCTGGAATTGAGAGGGGACTTAGCAAGAAAAGTACTTCATGGAGTGTGTATCTGTGGGCATGTGTGTGTGTGAGACAGTGAAGGAAGTGCGTTGTGTTGGTGTGAGTTTGGAGATGAACAAGTACATGAGCTAGTGGTGTGGAGCAAAAAGCAAGGAGATCTTACAGTGTAGTGTGAGCACTGGGAAAAAGCAAGCAACAAAGGTTTTGTTTTTTTTAAGCATTTTCCTTTTTTTACTTTGTCCTCCTCCTGTTTACCCCTGTCCTGTATGGTTTGTTATAAATAATCATACAATTTGTCTTCCACTGCAGGGCATCTCTTTTTATACTCATCCACCTGACAGTAAATCTGTTTTTACAATAAATTTTATGACTTATTCAGTTACTTACATTTGAGCAAGAGGAAAATCTTGGGACACTCCACCACCTCCATGAACTTGTATGGCACAGTCTACAACTTTACAGGCCATTCTAGCTGCTGCTATTTTGATCATTGCAATCTGGAAAACATATGCAGAAATTATTGGCTTCTAGAACAAATGAGCTATTATTTTTGTTTATTTTAATTACAGAAGGGCAAACATGCCTTTTTTATTGTGGAAGTCACGCCACAGTTAAGGAATGGCAAAGACATGGTAATTAGTAGAGCAAAGATCATTCTGAAAATTTACTGTAGGAATGACAGAACCCTTTTTAGTTAACTGAATATTAAGAAGAAATTGTCATGCTGTAAGAAAAGTTATTTATTTTAAGAAAAAAATGTGTATATTTTTATTTAAATTTAATTTGATCTATACATGTTCTCAATTGAGACATTGTAATGAAATAAATTAGTAACATTTAATTTCAAACAATAACATTTTATATTTTAAGTTCTTTAAAGAGCAAAAGTTACAAGATAGCATCACCTTACCTTTATTAAGTGGCCTTTGAACAAATTAAATACATGTATACACTGAAAAAATGTATAAAGCCTTTATGCTTTCTCAAACATTTTCATCACTGTGTTATACATGACTAAAGTAAAAGCCTTCAGGTGTTTGTTTTTTCACCCATTTTACTTGTTCAGTTTCTGCAAAACACAATAAAAAAACACCACGCTCTGACCTAATACAGTGCATCCGGAAAGTATTCACAGCGCATCACTTTTTCCACATTTTCTTATGTTACAGCCTTATTCCAAAACGGATTAAATTAATTTTTTTCCTCAGAATTCTACACACAACACCCCATAATGACAACGTGAAAAAAGTTTACTTGAGATTTTTGCAAATTTATTAGAAATAAAAAAATTGAGAAAGCACATGTATATAAGTATTCACAGCCTTTGCCATGAAGCTCAAAATTGAGCTTAGGTGCATCCTGTTTCCCCTGATCATCCTTGAGGTGTTTCTGCAGCTTAATTGGAGTCCACCTGTGGTAAATTCAGTTGATTGGACATGATTTGGAAAGGCACACACCTGTCTATATAAGGTCCCATAGTTGACAGTTCATGTCAGAGCACAAACCAAGCATGAAGTCGAAGGAATTGTCTCGAGGCACAAATCTGGGGAAGGTTACAGAAAAATTTCTGCTGCTTTGAAGTTCCCAATGAGCACTGTGGCCTCCATCATCAGTGGAAGAAGTTCGAAACCACCAGGACTCTTCCTAGAGCTGGCCGGCCATCTAAACTGAGCGATTGGGGGAGAAGGGCCTTAGTCAGGGAGGTGACCAAGAACCCAATGGTCACTCTGTCAGAGCTCTAGAGGTCCTCTGTGGAGAGAGGAGAACCTTCCAGAAGGACAACCATCTCTGCAGCAATCCACCAATCAGGCCTGTATGGTAGAGTGGCCAGACGGAAGCCACTCCTTAGTAAAAGGCACATGGCAGCCCACCTGGAGTTTGCCAAAAGGCACCTGAAGGACTCTCAGACTATGAGAAACAAAATTCTCTGGTCTGATAAGACAAAGATTGGACTCTTTGGTGTGAATGCCAGGTGTCACGTTTGGAAGAAACCAGGCACCGCTCATCACAGGCCAACACCATCCCTACAGTGAAGCATGGTGGTGGCAGCATCATGCTGTGGGGATGTTTTTCAGTGGCAGGAACTGGGAGACTAGTCAGGATAAAGGGAAAGATGACTGCGGCAATGTACAGAGACATCCTGAATAAAAACCTGCTCCAGAGCACTCTTGACCTCAGACTGGGGCAACAGTTCATCTTTCAGCAGGACAATGACCCTAAGTACACAGCCAAGATATCGAAGGAGTGACTTCAGGACAACTCTGTGAATGTCCTTGAGTGGCCCAGCCAGAGCCGAGACTTGAATCCGATTGAACATCTCTGGAGAGATCTTAAAATGGCTATGCACCGACGCTTCTCATCCAACGTGATGGAGCTTGAGAGGTGCTGCAAAGAGGAATGGGCGAAACTGGCCAAGGATAGGTGTGCCAAGCTTGTGGCATCATATTCAAAAAGACTTGAGGCTGTAATTGCTGCCAAAGGTGCATCAACAAAGTATTGAGCAAAGGCTGTGAATACTAATGTACATGTGATTTCTCAGTTTTTTTATTTTTAATAAATTTGCAAAAACCTCAAGTAAACTTTTTTCACGTTGTCATTATGGGGTTTTGTGTGTAGAATTCTGAGGAAAAAATTTATTTAATCCATTTTGGAATAAGGCTGTAACATAACAAAATGTGGAAAAAGTGATATGTTGTGAATACTTTCCGGATGCACTGTAACTTGCTTTATTGAGGAATATGTGCCACAATGTCAAATGCATTTCCTTTTTTCAATTTACTGTGACTAGGAGGCGAATTAGGAAACATGGACTTTGAAGCTACTGATGAGTTATTAGATTTCAATCTTGTTTATACAGACTTTCCATAAAAATGTATCACACAATTAAAAATAATAAAGCAGAAATCTGCTTTTCTGACCTTGCATTTTACTTTTCTAACATCAGTTTATCCATTTGTGGTCTCACTCTCTCTTGTTCTGAAAAAACCATAATTCATATTAGCTTTGCCATAAATTCCTTCTATCCCTAATCGCCCAAGAAGAGGATTTTCTTTTGATGTCCTCAACTCTTTCTCTTATCTCCAAAGTCCTGTAGGCCCACATCATGAAATTTTAAGAAACCAACTAAATAATCCAAACTTACAGCCCATCAATAAATGAAAATATGATATTTGGTGCATGGGGACATATACAGCCCAGACGTCTTTGAACAGTGAGACAATTGTTATTACTGCAGCTATCTACCCAAGCATACTGAAATTAACACAAAGCAAAGGATATGAGCTTTTAGTGTAGACTCTCCTCATTAATTTGAAGGTACTTACATAAAAATAGTTACAGCACTTCTTATATGCAGTTTTGGTTAAAGAACCAAAATAAATAGACAAATCAATATAATATGAAATTAAAGTTTACTACTTGGTTGCAAATTCTTTCCATTCAGTAAGAGCCAGAAGTCTGGAAACCACAGAGATCACCAGGTAGTGGATTTCTTCCCTGGACCTGCTCTGACAAGCTTAAACGGCCATCTTCAGCTTCTGCTTATTCAAGGAATGTTGCTTTTACTCTTGCCTTCATCGACTGAAATGCATGTTCAACTGGATTTATGTCAGGTGATTGAGTCAGCCATTAAAGAACATTCCAATTTTTGGCCTTGAAGAGCTCTTTGGTTGCTTTAACTGTATGCTTTGAGTCATTGTTCTCCTGCCGTGTGAAATACAATCCAATGTGTTTTGATGCATCCTGGTGAATCTGCAGTAGTTCATCTGCCATCTTACCCTTACCTCAGACATCTACCATCTGCATTCCTGAGTTACCACTAAAGTGAAAGGCAGAACTGCAGCTCTACCAACACTTTGGTCAGCTCTGTACTTCACCTGAAAAAGTGTAAAACAGAGCTGAGCAGAAACATCTTCATAGACTTTTAACGGACAAAAAGACACTCAAATGAACATTCATTTTAGGCATGTATCTACAAACTGAACTCTGGCTGAATGTGGATAAAATAAAGCAC